>NC_056556.1:14440638-14740638 GCF_910596095.1 Thunnus maccoyii
GAATCGCCAGAAGTTTTTCACTAAATCCCATATGTCCAACATTTCTCTTTCATATTTCTTATTCACTTTTCACAGAGCAGCTAGGAGACACGTACGCCTCCGCAGCTTTGGGAGAGCGTACAAGCTTTGCAAGGTGAATTATGGGGCACGCCTGCAGTTAAAAAAAACTAAATCTTATGCAGCCCGGTTCTATCTCAGTGACAGCTGAACTACTGTTATGCCTTGAGGAGGAAGATTACAGCAGCCAGGAAAGGCAAAGAGAGTAAATAAAGGGACACTAGAGAGTGTATCCGTCATAAAAGTTTAGTGGGTGCGGAGTACATGGAGGGTGTGTGTGTGTGTGAAAGGAGATACAGGCGTAGAAAGCTGCACATAAGTCTTTGCACATGTTGAAAACTTCAAATTGGACGTGTACCTGTAAGTGTGTGTGCGAACTAATGTCCATATATGCATGTGTATTCTTGCACGCGTGTGTGTATCTGTCAGCATAATCTAGTCTTTCGCCCAGACAATGAAGCCCGACTGGAGGCCTAAGTCTAATAGCAGCACTTAACTTCAATCCACCACAGGAAGTTGGCTCATCTGCACGCGTACACACACACACACACTCACACACACATACACACATACAGACAAAGTTGGTCCGTTGCTGACAGCCAGTGGATATTTGTTGGCGACACCGTGGCTGCAAGGCTCTTTACAGCTTAGCGGCCAATTGTTGTTCACCCAGATACACACACGCACACACACACTAAGAGCTTAGAGCTTCAGTTGTTATCCTGAAAGGCAATCCTGATCCCTCTGCTACACAGTAGGACAGACACACATAAAAAGAGGAATTAGTGCGGTCTGACAGCTCACTAAAGCACATCGCATTTAGTGTGTGTATGTGTGTGATGGTGGCAATTATGTGTGTGTTTTTGGGAGGGTGCGTGCACATGTGGATGCATGTGTGTAATCACTAACAGACTTTGTATTATATAGTAAGAGTTTACATTCTATGAAGTGAATAGGGGACATTTAGCGTCTGTATAGCTTCAGCCAAACACTAGTTGCAGGCAAAACTAAAAAAAAAAAAAAAAAACTAGGTCACTCACATCAGTGGGAGACCGTATCGCTACCTTGGTGTCTCTGGCTAAGATGATCGGTAAGATACAGTGTATTTACTGAAATGAAATTTCAAGATTAACTTCTCAGAAGATAAAAATGTGAAATTTCCTTTTCAATGTCTTAAAATATTGAGATATAATGTGTATAAATGTGCAAAGAATTTCTAAGGACTTCTGCTAAAAGCTACTTCTGAGGACTGACTTTTATCATTTCTTGGCTAAATTAAATTATACTCCACCTCATGTGTGTAAAATGCATGCATGCTCTTTTGTATTAATGTCTCAGCATTGATGTGCAATGTCAACTTTTAACAACACATACATGTACGGTCTGTGCAAAAAAGGATATTATATACTTCAACTGTAGGGATAGATTTAGAGAACAAGGCATTTATCAGCTAAGACTAGCTTCACCACAGTTACCTCCCCTCTTTCTAAACTGAGATTTTAAGGATTAAACAAAGTGCTGTCACTGTGGTGATATCTGGTACCATGTAAACAATCTCTGTATCCTTTTTAAACCTTCTCAAAACAACTATCACACATGCAATGTACATTACTGGTATTATACAGCACAATAACAGTTCTTTATAACCCTAACCCTTGCTCTACTGCTGCCTCCCGTATCAGTCACTCGGCTAATGCCTACAAAATAAAAGTGTACTGATTTCTGAATAAAGTAAAACTTTATTTTGCTAAACAAAAGACCTGTGCCTCATTGAGAACATTAAACCTACATTAATAGATTTTTTTGGGCAACTTGAGGGCAGTGTAAAAAGTTGATATTATGAACTTGTTAGCAACATTAGCATTCACAATTCAATATTTACTCTCCTTCCATCAGCTCCTCATGGAAATATCTGGCTCTTTAGCTGCTAAATGCTCCACTATGCTAACCAGCTAACTGCTAACTTTGTCTGTCGGTAATTTGGTGATGAGATGATAGCGTCGAGTGGGTTTATCAGAGCGTTTTGACTAAAAACAGCCGCCTGCTGCTGGAAACAAGGCTGATGAGAGCAGTGAGAGTGAACCAAGACAGTAATGTTGCAGGTTGTAGAACTAAAACAATGAGTTGAAAGACACTCAAACAACCGAGTAGAGCTGAGGGGAACTGCAGTCAGGTGATAATTTTCTGAGGGTTTGCCCCTACAAGCGACTGCTTACACAATATACATAGTCATTTCATTCAGTGTTGAAGGGACGCATCACCGCTGTGATTATGATGATTTCTTAAAACTAGGTCACCTATGTAGTAGAAATGTGCAATTATTTTTGAACTTGGTGCCCTGTGAGTAAGGGTGTAGATTCCCCATATCGCTCTTCAGAGGGGGAATCCTACAACAACCAGAATGCACTGTGCACATCCCGTCCAATCCACTACTGACGGTGTGTTTTATGGAACGCAAGGCGAGCAAATACGTTTCCAAGCAAAGCAGCCGGTCAGACAAAGTAAGTGAGCGGCATTATATCTTTACTGAGGCTTATTTTCATTCACACAACATTTGTCCTCATTGAGTCTGGATATATTGTACCGGTGTGCAAATTAGTTATATGGATCAATGCAAACTTATCAACACACAAGCCAGAATGCTGCCTGAGCTGCCGGTGGTCAGTCGAAAAACCTCCCAGTCTGCTGCTTCCATTTCAGCTCAATTTGGGAAACAATCATGGATGAAGGGGTGAAAAACTGCAACCAAACGTTTCAACAACAAGGAGGCGGGACCAGATTGTGTTCAAAGCTGGATGCAGTTGCACAAGTTAAGGGTAACACAGTCGCTGTTGTGCTGTTCTGTATTCAGAGTTTAAGTCCGATACAATATTCTATCAGAAAACAAAGTCAGGTTTACCAAATTACCAGAAAGTTTGTTGAAGCGCAGAGTTTTCAGCCTGTCTCTATTCTCTCTGACCACCCTCACTGGTCACTGGTCGAGGCTGCAAAAAATATATTGATATTTTAAAGTATTCAGTATTATGATTATTTAGTGTCTGCTTTTCCCTATCGCTGGTGTAACATTGTAGGTGGAGTGTTTGGGAGACTCACCTTTGACCATCCTTGAAAGCACCACCTTGCCCCCAACTATGTACACGTCAAATGACAGCGCTGGTGCTGGAAGAACAACAGATTTCGCAGCTGCGCCCCAGAGACACAGAGAACATCAGCAACAACTGCAGGCATTTTACAAACTATATCCCTAATTCAGATAGCTAGAGATAAGGCTGAAAATTGGCAAAATGGTCCTTTTAATATAAAAATTATTGATAAGAGTAGCTTTAAAGTTTTCAGTTTAATTCAGAGTGGGGTTGCGAGATGATTGACAAGATAGGAAAGAAGAAATCATAAATATTTTTGCAACACAAAACAGTTAATGGGTTTTTTTGGGGGATATAATAAAAATAATTATAATAATATAATAATTGGCCAGCTATGTTTCATTTGTGCTAAAATGTTCTCTCTATACATTGGGGAAAAGGTACTTTAATATGTGATGGAGTTTAGGGCGAATGTATATCCATATTCGAGTATTTTTTTTCTCATCATGGTCATAATTTGGAAGTCTTCTTTTTCAGGCGGCCCGTTCAGCTCAGTGCTATCATGTAACCTTCTACCTGAATAGTGTCATGGAGAACGGGATCAAATTATTCAAATTACAGCACAAGGAAAGAGGATGAAGACATTTGCAAGTCAAATCTACACAAACATAACTGGCAAGGTGCTGGCGTACTCTACAGCAGGGTACAACACCCACCCACACACACACACACACACACACACACTTTTAAAATCCACTCAGCTGTGAAGAAGAGGAAGATGTAAAACCTGTAAAGCTCCTTCCTCCTAACTGCTACTGACTATTGTGCCAGTATGTGCACATTGAGAGACAGACAGACTGAGCCAGTAAAGGCTTTAGGAGAATCGCTATACTACTTACTGTGATATTACTATATATGTCTCCATTGTCATCCCTTCGTTGTAAGCCGGAGATTTGGCGAGGGGAGAGAGTGAGATGATGTGGAACGAGGCTCTGGAAGAAAAAAAAAAAAAAAGATATGATCAACCTGTGTGCCATTCAGCTCCATTAAAAACAGATTTCCCCTTTCTATGACTCAAACGTAATGAGGCGTTGGGTCTTTCTTGGAGGTTAAAGGACTGTAACTAAGACAGGCTGCACTGAACTGAAATGTGCCATTAAGTGTGAAACACTGAAGTACACTGGAGACTTCCATGTGTTTGTATTTAATTGTATTTTGCCTTTAGTAAATTCTAAGAAAGGCGCTGGCATACATGGAGCATAATTTCATTTTTAATGCTTTTGTTTTTGGTAGTAAAGCTTTAGGAAACAATTATATGGTTCATATTTTAATTCTGTCTTGGAATATTACCCGCTACACTCACACTCCCAAAACATATTTTGGGTAGAACACCAGGAACTGAAATCCTGGTATTTCCCAGGAAGTCTTGCAAAAATAGACTTCTTTTTCCTGGGAAAAATACCCGCAGGATCTTGATTTTCAGCATGTGCTTCTCTCTTTGTGCGTCTATGTGTTCATGTAGTTTATTGTAATTACTGTACTGAAAAAGACCTTTTCCAAACCTGATTAATACTAACTGTAGCTAAACACTTCAAGATGAGACTGTGTAAATAAACACATTCTTCCTCTTACAAATGAAAAGTTTAAACCATAAGCAATAAAAGTAAAGTTTTAGCATTTCACCATTATCTTGTTGTGTTATCTGTGTGACCTTTTAAATACTGTGTTTGCTGCGGTATAGTTAGCATTGTTGTCTTTTCCAACTCACAGATAGTAGATACTTTTAAGAACATCACAACATACCTAGTCAAGACACTCTGTAAATGAGATTTTTTATCTCAGTGAGGAATTTAAAGAAAGTTATACTCTAATGTACTTCGTAATCCTTACAGACTCATGTTTAGTCTGTTTTCTGTTTCAGTCTCTAAGCGTGGATTGCTTTGCTCAAGACCTTTTGGTACATCAAGACAGAAGGAAAGGCTAACCATCTGGTTAAATCTAAGCTTTTCTAGTGCTACATTAGTGCTACAGTTGAAGCGTAGGTAAACTCACACCATTTACTGCTTTAAAATGTGTTGTGGCTTCAAACTGTTGCATTTGACAACTCCAGATGACTCATTATTTTGAAGTGACAACCACAAAATGCGTGCATTCACACATTGCAAAGGAAATGAGGAGATGCTTTACGAAGAGACGACTCAAACACCTTTGTCCTATTGCAAACCAGCCAGTTAACACTAATTGTTGTGTTTGATTTGACGACGTTGTCTAAGAAAATTCCCCATGTAGCGCCTTTAAATTACAGAGAAAACGTTCATATTTAGACCCGGATGTAAAGAATTCATCATGTTTGGCAAAAATGAAATAATGTTAAAGTTTATCATGTTTTTTTAAAAAATGTTATAGTTCCCAAAAGCAAAATTTCTCCAATCCTCATGTTCTCTCTGCTGGAGGAAATTGATCTCTTGAGTCTGTCAGGCAGCTATGAGAGCGCTGCGAGCCACGGGGTCTTGTTACCATTCACAGGTGCGGCACGCTGACAAGCTGATGATGACAGCCGAGCCGAGCCAAGGTGTGCGTACGTATGTGTGTGTCCATTATGTGCGCATGAGAGCGTGTATGTGTGTGTGTGCTTTCCCTGGCCTGAAGACAGAAATTTGTCAATGGCTGGAGAGATTGTCGGCATACCTGGGATTCCTTGAGATTCCAAACAGCCAGTGACAAGACAGGAGAGAGAGAAAGAGGCATATATGAGAGAGAGAGAGAGAGGCTTTCTGCCAGAGCTATCCACTTTGCAGCGAGCACAGGTGCAATATTTCACAAGATAAAGGCTCCTCTGTTTAGACAAACATGCTGCTTTAGAGCCATGCATGGAGAATATTAAGGAACAGCAGGGGCATGAGCATTTAGGGCTACAAAGCTGTGGTAAAAAACATATTGAGGATCACATCTGGTTACATTGCTATAAATCATTGCATGATATTAGAAATGAATGGTGAATTATGTGGTTTGTTTAGAAAATACTATCAAAGTAAATCTAGAGAATGTGTATGTTGGCAGTTTATACAAGATTATGCACAATTCTTGAGCTGCAAGCTGTGACAATGTCATGATTTATGAAATTTCATGACATTATTCAGTTTCTGCGGGATTTTGCTGAGTTTTTTTGTGATTTTTGCGGCCAAAAATGCTTGATTTTGCAGCAGCTTTTTTCAAAAATTGCAATTAATTTGGAATGTTTTATGTGGTCTTTTTGCGATAAAATTGTGGGAATTGGGGAAAATTGAACACAAAAGTAAATCGTTTTTTACAAACTACCACCGAAGAAGAGTCATATAATCACTTCCTTTCAAAACAATCATAATGCATGTCACAGAAACAACTATATTTCCGTGCTAATTTTTGAAAATGTATTCTGAACATGAGAACCGTGGGTTTAAAGTTATATAAAAAGGAAAATATTGTACTTAAGTTCCATGTAAGCAATAATAATTCCATTAAAATATCCATTAACATAAAAATACTGTTGCATTTCCAAAGTGCCCATTTTTATATTTGAGGTAGATTATGTCCATCTTTCCTATCTGAGTGCAAACCTCATTTGGGAACATCTGGGTCATTTTTGTTGGCAGGTGAGATTTGACCATCTTCCACCTGAATGTGTGCCTGAATCCTTACTAAATGTGCGCTGTGATGATGAAACTTACCACATGTGGTCTGTTGATTTGACCATTTCATGCAGATCAGCTGTGGTAATTTAGCAAAATTGCAAGCTCTAATGAATATTGTGGAGATTTCTTGAATTTGCACTAATTGTTGTAATCACAAAATTACAATTTCCTGGAGGAACTGATTATTTAATGTTATGCTGAAATTAAAATTCATTTTTGCTATGAAATGTTTGGTTTGTGTACTTATTTGTTCAAGGTGTCTGTTCCATAATATGTTTTAACGTGCACATACTGGGTGCCAAAGTCACAGGACTACACAGGCATGTTGTGAGATTTATTTAACAGCATCATATCTGAACCCATGAAATAAAAGACAGCTAACATTACCATGACATCCCCTCTTCGAACACCACACTGAGTGTGTGGTAGCTGCCAGTGACTCAGCAAGTGTTGAAATAACACGAAAGAACAGTGCTAACATTAGCAAGCTGGGCTAACTAGCTTCCACTTTCCAAGTGGACTATAAACTTAACAGCATGATGGGTCCTCACATATGTTGAATGCTGTAATATCATGAATGAAAAGTTAACGGCTAGCTGGAATTGGTACTAATATTAGCAAGATATCAGCTAACTAGTGTCCACTCTACAAGAGGAATAGCGTACAAATAGGTCCTCACAAATGAATGAATCAGTGCAACTGGCCTCCACTTCTCCACATGGCAGCTAGATAGCCTAGCTTGCTAGTGTAGGTTTACAGTTGTTAGGTGGAATAAGGAAATGTTAAAAAAGGTGAACAAGTGGTTTAAAATGCTAATGTTACATAACCAACAGTATGTGGGCTTGTTGAAAAAGTCTGGGGGAAGAGTGATGGGGGGGGGGCATGTTATATTAATATTCATAGGCTATACAGGGCTATGATTCGCTCCTGTCAGAAGCCAATTTCTTTGTTTTCATGTGTGATAGCCACTAAAAATGCAAAAAAGAATATCCCACAATTATGTTCTTATAGTGCTTTAAGCTTTAAGTTCATTTTGTCCTGATAAAGTGTCACATACATAAGGACAGTTTAAAACAGGTCAAAAGGGACTCATCAAATGCAAACTGTATGTGTTTATAGAATTTACCGTATATGTTCCATCTCTGAATCGCTGTAGGCCACTACACAGAGATTGCCTCATTGCCGGGACCCCAAAGTTAGAGAAAACAAGCCGCACACTTAACATGTCATTTCACTGTGAGGCGTCTTAAGAAGTAGCACTGCAGCTGGCCCTGAGCCAAAAGCAACAGAATTCCTTCAGCTTGGAATGTCTGCTTGATTAATATAGAAAACAGTCTCGCTTGAGCTCATTTGGTGTAGAAGTGTGGCACTTTCCTGCTAGTTAAGTTGCCTATCAAAATAACGAGGCATGTCTGCCATGATGGGGGGGAGGGACTGACCATTTAAGGCCAGAGCACTCAAACTAATGAATTACCACAATCATGGTTTAGGTACACTTTTCAATATTAGACTACTTTGAGAAAAAGATGATATGATGAATTGGGACTAGCTAGTTGAATAAATCTTTATAAACGTGAGTTTTGAAGATCTAAGAAGCAAAATCTAATAAAACCACACAATAAGAGAAATGCATTCATTGTAAAGTCTCAGCCGGTCACACTAAATCAATGTTGTGTCATATAATTGTCAGCTTCCATATAAAAGTCAAAGCAAAAGTCAAAATCAATGCTAAAGTCTTCAAGGTCTCATGAACACACCACCATTCACATTGATTTTCCTCCGCACACGCTGACACCAACACTGCATGAATAACACACATGGGAGTGCTTGTCCTTCAGGAATTTTGTGTGTGTGCAGTGGAGTGTGTAAGCATGTATGTGGGAATCTTTGTGTTTGTGTGTGTGTGTGTTTGCCCAAAGAGGAAGTTCCTGTGGTGAGACAGTCCTAAGCTGAGCACACACACACACACCACTGGAAAAGCTCTGGAAAACAACTTCCTGTGGTCACCTGCGCTCAATGACCCTGAAGAAAGAGACCCTTACAAACCAAAACTCACTGTCCATCTCGCTCATGTACACACACACACACACACACACACACACAGGACTACCCAGGCTGTCGACATGGTTGAAGCCAGGCCTTGGCTGTGACACACAGGGAAAGTAGGATGAATGGGGCCCTTAGAGAAACCTTCAGTGCGATGGGCAAAAGAGGGAGGAAACGCTGCAAAAAAAAAAAAAAGATTCATCCTAGCAATCCTTTAAATCTGGTTGACATCTTCAAACAAGCATTTATTTTTCACATACTATTCCTAAAACTACAAAAAATGTCATGTTTGGTGAGATAATTTCACTCCCACTACAAGTGACAATGGAGGTAATTCATGCAACCCAACAGTAACTGCCTTCCATTGACTAAAATCTGCATGAAATTACTACACGCTGCAGATCGTCGAGTCCGATTACATAAGTTTCCCTTTTTGGCGCAGGGGACAGCCAATGAAATCATCATGCCTACTTGAGTTTTGCTTATTTAACACTGTAGGGTGGACTATTAGGTGTCCACGCCTGTGGGCAGGTTCAGTGGCTGCATTCAAGACAGAAAACCAAAGTGCTGGTCTGATGAATTCTGTATTTTATAAGAGGAGTAGTCTGGATTTTCACATTCCTACAGAAAATAATAGGTTAACTTAAGACTTTTTGGGTGCTTTAATCAGTCAACTGGAGTTGGAGTTACAATTACTGTATATTCTATGTCAGTTGTTCCCAACCTTTTTTATCTGACATAGCCCACAGCCCTATCAAGTGAGCTCAAGGATCCTTTATAGACACCACCAAATGTGTTCAATTCATTTTCAAGTGGAAATTGTTACATATCCATTACAGTATTTTTAGCTATACATTTCAACCTTTTATCCATTTCTTTTGACTTACTATTTCAACTGTTTACCCATTATGTTATATGTTATATGTTATATTATTATAGCTAACTGTTAACCCATTATTCTTAGCTAACTGTTTCAACATTTTATCCATTATTTTAGCTGTTTCAACATTTTTTTCCATTATTTTTAGCTAACTTCCAACATTTTAACCATTATTTTATCTAACCATTTCAACACTGTATCCATTATTTTTAGCTAACTGTTTTAACTGTTTATCCATTACATTTTGCTAACTGTTCCAACTGCCAATATTTTTACATAACTGTTATTATTTCAAGTTCTGCTCTCTTGCTAACTAGATTTCACACACACAGTGTTGAAGTGTTACAACTGACTCAAGTCAGTGGGAGGTGTGCACTGTGCTGTCAGCCTATCATAGCAGATAGATTACAGGTTATTGAGACATTAGATTTACTAAAGATCGGCATTGAACCAATTTGTAAATCAGTCTACAGTCACAATATGTGATGAGCTGACAGTTAAGCTACAGTAGGCTATATGTCAGCTGACCACAGGCTGACAAGGTGTCATGTTCAAATGGATTTAGCAGCATCATTAATACGGATTTTTTTTCTGTTAGAAACTAAACTGTAAGATAAACAAAAGGATGTGTATTAAGTCTTGGCTTGATGGAAAAGTACAGTCAGTGGGGTTAGGGGAGATTATGAAGCCAGCAAATATCACAGTATGTGTCATGAAGCATTCATATATCTAAGTAGAGGAACATACCACTCGTTAGGCTGTCTCGGGTCATTGTTGGACCTTGGCAATCAACCACTATTCATTCCACCGTTATTTGCCTATTACAGCACGAGATGCAAAAAGGTTCCAACAGACAGATTCAAGAGTAGTTTGGCTGTCACACATTGTCAACATGATGAGGATTGTTGATGTACTTTGGTGTAACAGAGAGACTGAGCAAAAGAAGGGTTTGTCAGGGGGTGTTTTGCCAAGCAGTATGCCTGCCAAGCATGGGTCAGAGATGGGCAGCACTTGTCATTGTGTGTGAGGCGGTTGGTCAACACTCAAAAAATTCATTAGGCGGATAGACCCCAAAATCTGTCTCTCACCTTGATGTTTGGGCACAAACATTGTGTTTCTTTTTCTAAAATTAAGCACTGCTGCTGACATGAAATCAGGCAAGCACTATTTGTTTTGCTGTTGCCTGAGGAAACAGAACTGTCATTTCTGGCCAGAGAGACAAGCGGGGGCAGCCTTTTGCTTGTCTTAAAAACAAACAACAACCACAAAAAACTGCAAGGTGCTTTTCTAAAAGAAAATACTTTTTTGACAGATCTACAGTATATGGCTTTGAGTAATTAAACATAAGGTCAGGGTTCTAGAGAGTTAAGGGAACAAAATCTTCAAACTAATTTGAAAAAGCAATCAATCCTCACTAGTGAGTTTTTCTTGCACATATGACAGAAAACCTTAAATAACTTGTTACAAACTGGGAGAGGTATTTTAAAAGATGAGGGCATTCAACAGGCAGGGAAGGTCTAATAAAAGTTGCTATTGGGTTGCATTATGGGAATTCAAAGCAAGACTCATACTAGGGGCTGAGACTCAGCATATCTCTGCAGCCTCTGCTGCACCGATTTTGACAGTTTCTTTTTATCTGTCTCTCACAAGTCCCACAACTTTTTGGAAGTGCAGTACTAGATCATAGCATAATGACACACATAAACTTGACTGTCTCTGTAAAACTCTTAACAACTGTCATCCTAAACTTTTATTAAAGGCACCCTGTAGAGTTTTTGTTTTTATCCTGTGCACACGCGCAAGGACGCAAGTGACGCAATATGAATTCCTGCTTGACAGGTGTGAAGAAGACTACTATTTTGTCAATGTTTCATGAGGAAGGAAATGCATTCAACACACTTGTTAGGCCTCTAGAATATACTCAATGCATTTTGGTGAGGAACAGTGAATGTAAATAATACTTTGTTTAGAAGAGAGTGCACCTTTAACTTTGCAGAGGTTACTATCTCAGAAAAAGCTATCCAATAGGATCCAAGCTACAAAAACTACGTATTCACTGCTATCTCTATCCTTTTAATGCTTCGGATTGAATGCCAAGCTAATATTTGAGTGATACATTGACTTGAATTGCATATCAAGATGTGCAAACATCACCCAGCACATTGGGAAATGCATTTGATAGCATAGCTGCCTATATAAAAAACATACAACCAGTATTTTGGCATGGTAGTATGTCTTCCAAATATTATCTGTATATAATGGCTTTTAGCCAAATAATCATTTCATAGCCTATTCTTTATAGCCGGAGAAATACTGTCTATAATATTATTTTTGTTGGCCTCACCATAATCCCCTCTGTGCAAAAGAGGAAGTTACTTATCAAGGATCTAGTCTACCTGTGCCAAGCTAAGCTTCATGTTACTGCCTCTTTAACCAACCCAATATCCTGTGAATGTGTGTGTGTGGACGTGTGTTTTCCATGTGTTTCTTGGAAGGAGGCGGACTACAGCTCCTTCATGTTTATACTCAAACAGACACACAGTCACAAACAGACACACACACACACACACACACACACAGACTGCTGCTCTTTGAGGCCAGGGAGCGAGAGCAGCGAATGATCGCCGTAAAGTTTGCTGTTGCTATCGACAAAGCAGCCTCTGTTCTTCATTTTGTGCACCACCACCACCACCACCACCACCACCACCACAGACGCCCCCCTCCTCACCCTTTCCCCGCTTCCCCTCCCACACATTTCTCCCCTCCTATATCCCTCTCTCGCCTCTCTGTTTCCCCCTGCCTCTCTTTTCTGTTTCTGTCACCCCCCCACCCACCCCTCCACCGCGCTCCATCCTCTCTCTCTTTCCCTCTTCTATCAGCCTCCTCTCTTTCTCCCCACACTGTCGTGCTCTTGATTCAGCGCACTTCTCTCCTTGCATTTCGGATGTAGGGCAGGAAAAAGGAAACAGCGCCAAGCTCTGTTTGACAGGGGGAGAGCAGGGGCTGAGACTGCGGCAAAGGGACCATTTTGAAGTGTGTGTGAGTAGAGCGAGGTGTCAAGGGGGAAGAGTGGGCAAAGAGGGGAGGAGGAAGGATGGGACTTCTTACCCACATAGATGAGAAAAAGAAAGATCTGCTTCACAGATCAGTATGGGCTTTCCATGTACCTGCAGGATGCAACTAATAATCCTAACTTGATTATTCTTCATGTCACGTATACCTGCTGGCCAAACATAACGAAATAATGTCACAGTGCAGCAGCAGTGGAGTTTCCCTTTGTGATCTGGAACATAAATGTCAACTTTTGATGTCAGCTCCTCAGAATATGAAAGAGGAAAAGCTTTTTTATAGACTTCCTATTTTACACCAATGTTCAGCCAGTATACAAAGAGAAATCCATTGTAGGAGAAGGACAGAGGTCAACTGCACATCTACACTCTACAAAGAAGGCAGCAAAATACCGCAATCACATGAAGAAAAGAGCAACAATTACCTGAGATTTCACTGCCAAAAATGTGAATTTATAATAACTGATTGACATGGTTAGTAGCCTCAATAGGCCTTGAATAAAATGCTGTATCCACCTGTACTTATTACCCACAAATAGGAAGGAGTTCACCTACTTCAGTAAAAACAGGAGACAGGTTGATGGAAAGTGGGTAAAAACATGTACTATAGCACATTAGAGAAGTGGTTAAGTGAGTGATTAAGTTAAAGATTGTGACATATAGTTGAAAGCTCTGGAAAAAGCTTCTTTCCCAAACTTAAAGCTGCACTTATCAACATTTCTGTATTAGCAATTTTTCAAAATACTGCATGGAATGTGAAAGCAGCTGCTCAAATTGAGAAAATGATCACCTGACTCTGTAGTTCCCCTCAACTCTACAGAGTGTTTTAGCATCTTTCAGCTCTTTGTTTTGGTTTTCCAGCCACCAGCTTTAATGATTCTGGTTCTGTCTTATCGCTCTCATGAACTTCATTGCCAGTCACAGCCAAATGGCAGACAGACAAATTTAGCGACTGGCAGGTAAACAAAGTGGAGACATTTAGCAGCTAAAGAGTTGGAGACCAAAACAGAGCTAAAAGTAAGTGTAAGAGTGAATATTGTACTTACATTACTTAGGTGCTGCTGAGCAGGTTCAGTGTTGTGTTTACAGCTTGTTCCACTCCTTAAATGTCATTTTTGCACTTGCTTTAGTCCTCACTTTGTTCCTAACTTTTCACTGTTCCCAAAAACAGCATTTTGATGTGTGTCCTGTGACACCGTACACAATCATTTGGATATTCAGCTCAAAGGAACAGAAAATGCCATGCCACTATGAACTAGTTATGTGACCATTTACTTACCAGTTACCTGCTTTTCATTCGCTGGGTTTGTTCTCACCCTTAAAGTGCTCCTCCGGATCCAAGGTTGCTGGGTAGGGAATTAGATCTGGGAAGGATATTGATCATGCTGGTATGTGAATGTGCAAGCCATTTCAACATTATGGGAATGTTTTGTGATAGACCATACGTTTATACTGCGGAAATGTAAAAACCATTGAAAACTCATTTTTACAAAAGATTGTGTTATTTGGTTTAACTTTGGTTAACGTTTCAGATGTCAAGATGGAACCTTGTTCTTAAGAGCAGGGTGTTACGCCCCTCCTACTGTTTAGGAGGCTGCCCTGGTAATTGGCTGACAGTGGAGAGTCGTCAGGTGATTTAGTTCACCTGGGCCTGCCAGTCTATAAAAGCTGGTCCATGTGGTCACTCTTCCCTCCCTTCCTCCTGCTGACATCCACCCTGCATTATCTTGTCTTGGTTTTGCCCGTTGTTCTAAACATCTTTTTGTTTGTGTTTAGTTTTAATAAATTACATTAGTTTTGTTTTACATATACTCTTGCATGGACTCCCTCACATTCCTGAGCCAGTTTGTGACAATATCACAGATTAACAAAAGAATATTTAGAAGTGATATCTTTCTTAAAGTGTTTTCTAGATAGCCTCTTATGGAGAAGTAAACTAGCATTTGTTTGACAAAAAGGAGAGAAGTGAAGGAGAGGATGAAGTCAGCTGCCTGGATGGATTAATTGATGGATCCGGGGGAAAACAGGGGATGAGCAGGGGGAGATTGTAGGTCAGAATGTAAAGTTGGAATTAATTAGGGCCCATCGCGGGGCAAATGAATGGCTCATTGTTATCGTGGACAGACAGCGAGGAGGAACAATCTGGGCATTGTGCTCTAAGTTCACCTCTCCGTCCCCCTCGTACTCCCTGTTTCTCACTGAGCGCATACATAGATGATGATGTTTCAGCAAGCAAAAAGAGGAAAATTTATATCATATGCAAACAATGTCAAAGATATGATGATGATACTAATCTGGAAAGGTAGCAGCTGGTTTGACTATTCCATCCCTGCATGATAAGAACTAAATCTTTTTTTTGTTGTTCATTTTTAAGTTTTGAATGTGCCCAAAGTAGCATTATGTACAAAAAAAAAATACTTGTACAAAGCAAAACAAAATTTTTTAAATGTGATTAATACACGCCACATTTGCATTGATAACACATGTACATGCTTCATGTATATGAATTGTATTGAGACTGAGAGCTCTGTCTGAACTCAGCGGAGGGGAGAATGGGACAGGCAGGTGGCTCTTATCTCTGGCAGACGACAGCATGGGGACACTCACTGCATTGTATTCTCCCTCTCTCTCTCTCTCACACACACACACACTCTTATGAACACACTTAAGCGCTGGCTGGCTGGCTCAGTACCAACCATCTGCTGTGGAGGACAGGAGCCTTCCACTCTTCAGCGGTGATGTATGGTGTCTGGCTGCTACTTGCCACCTCACCCCGCAGTCACAAGTTCAACACTTCATCATATAGCCAGAACTGGGTCAAACTCCAGCACTAATTAATGAATGCTGAGAGTGTTTGAGTGCATGACTTTGTCTGCTCGCTAAGAACTGCTGCCTTTCATGTTGGGATTGAACTTGAATCGATTTGAGAAGGGAAATCAATATTTTAAATTTTGAGTTTGATGACGGGTTTGTTGCGCTTTCTTCTGCCGATTATTAGTACAGCTGTCATGTCAAAAGAAAGCTAATCTTAGCATTATTATCCTGACAGATTTACTACTGTCTTAATTCTGATGCAACCAGGTCCTGATTTATTTTATCCTGGCCTTAAAAGATTGGTCCTATTAACTCCAGCATTCAATCTCAGCCGTCGGTTTGGGAATTTGAGAGCATTTGCCAGTAAGTGCTGCTTATTCCTTCCAACTAATGGGGATCTATGCATCAGAAAGACTGTTAGACAACCTCTCCTCCCCATTGACATCTTGATAAGTGGAAAATTGGGCCTGGAAATGGAGCTGGAGAAGGTTTACGGAGTCTCTCCACCCTGCATAATTGCAGCCTCGAAGCTGGCCGTAATTAATCTTTGAGAAAACTTGTCAAATTATTAATAGGGCCCTTAAGTGATGGCCCTGAAAGGAGGCCACTGTTCGGAGACGGAGGAGAGGGAGCGAGAGTTTCGGAGGGGCTTGTTTACTGTGAAAATATGAAGAGGTCGCTCTCCAGGAGTTCCACGACTCCACGTGTCAAGGCTCTCCACACATGAAGGAGTTAAAGGGAATGTAGGTCTCTCCGGAAACCAGAGCTCAGACTCCAAACTTAAAATGTCATCAGGTATAAAGTGAGCCACTCTCTAAAAATGGAAGATTTTTGTCAACGCACCACGTAGTCTCGTACCAAAATTAGTGTTTTCAAAAAAATGCCTGTTTTGTTGGGTTTTATTGACATTATGGCTTGTTCTAGTTTCTCTGGTCAGTCTATTTGATTCAGATGATATTAAATACAATATATTTAGTGGTTTTATACATTTTTAGATATACAGTACATCTGTTTTCCAGCACATACACTCTTTTCTCTCTTTGCATGCCTCTCACCCCACCCCCTGCTCCCGGTGAACACAACGACCATTGTTTCCACCGACTGACCACCTCACACCATCCCATTTACACTTTTGCATTTTCACAAGCCTCTCTATGTATCCGTTTCCAAAACATAATTCTATCCACACTTCATAGTAGTAGTCTCTGGTTGCTCAAATGTGCCATGAGTACAGCATTATGCAAATCATTTACAAGACAAACAAGAGGCTACACGCTAATGGCACAGTGTTTTGAGCTAAAGGCTAACACCAGCGAGCAAACATGCTTACAGTGATGCTAATATGCGGATGTTGCTCGGGGAAAAGTCAGGAGATCAACAAAGTCATCAGGATTCATTATCTGGGGATCATGAATGTCTGAACCAAATTTTTTGCCAATTCATCCAGTAAATGTTGAGATATTTCACTGGAAAAGTGAAAAATTTGACTTACTGGTGGTGCTAGAGAGAAAATAAGAGTATCACTTAAGTTATTAGGATTCATACTCTGGCTATGGATGTGTGTACCAAATTTCATGCTTTTTTATAAGTTGTTTGTGTTCTTGTAAATGTAATTTAACAACTCTCACTACTATCTGTACAGTACAGTTAGCTGATAATATGCTCTGTAGTCAATTTCATTTCACTATCTGTTGTTTGCATGGAGACAGTGTCCGAAATTAACTTTTAAGCTCACCTGCCAAAGGGACTGATGAAAAACTCCACCGGTCAAGCATATTTTTTATTGGCCAAAATAATAAATTGACTTTTTGTGTCACATATACATTTGCTTCAGTTACATTTCAGTGAGATAATAAGGTATTATGCTGCATACTGCAACAAGCAGCAGACCGGCGGCAAGTGACAGTTTCGTGGAGTAGCTGATGTGCTGCAAAACAAGGAGCACCCGAGACAGTCTGTGGCTGGTGCCGAATGCCGAATTTTCACCGAACGGAAAATCTTCCCCATAATTGGCACTTGGTGGGTGTTAATTTTGGACCCTGCATAGAAACTAATTACATGTCTGAGCACAGTTGACTACTTTTCATAAAGAAACAAAATATAAGCAAAATGTTCAATGAGGGGAAACAGACTGCACACTGAAAGTAAGAAATTAGATTAAATATTATGTGCTGATCTCAAGTACCAGTAAATCATATCCTTGATTTATTGGCCTTCATATCATCAAATCATTGAGGCATAAAACCAACAGAAGATGGTTTTGTAGAAAACAGAAAGAAGAAAAGGGTAATTTGTTTTAATTTTGGAACATATAGAGTTGTAACTTCTTTAAAAGATTTTTTTTTTTTTAATTAATCCACCCTAGACCGCCACCTGATGGCCTCCTGTAGAAAAATCCGTATCCTCCTGGATTCTGTGTCGTGTGACTTCTGCAGATTAATGAGCGGTTGTGTTGTCGGTATATTATTCCTCAACTGGCAGACCAGCTGGCATCCAGAGGAGAATGTCAATATTTGCTGACGTTGAGCTTGTACCAGTGTGTGTGTGTGTGTGTGTATGATCATGCAAACATGCAAGTGTTCTTCCAGAAACGCAGTGCTGCATGGGAACAAGGGATAAATGGTGCAGAAGTCAAACAAAAAAAAAAAAAAAAAAAAAAAAGACAGACCCAGTTTGAGCAACAAACATACAACCTAACAGCTGTCTTGGTGCAACGAGATGTGAAATTAGGTGACACAATTGAGGTTGGATGTAGGACACCGGTGTTGTTGATGCTGAGTTTTACCTGTGTTGGTCCTTGGTTAGCAATATTAGCTGCTAAAAAAGTAGCTTCTGTTGCACATGGACTCTCAATTCCTCCTACAAAACAGTACACACAACAAAATCATCTTTGTAGTTTGTTTCAAAGTTAGCTTGTATCCATGTGGTCAAAGTGTAATGGCGGTCTTTATCTTCCATAATATGACACAATTCAAAGTGAAATGGAAAACAGGCTAGTTATAGTTAAAGAAATCACCACCTTCTTCACTCACATTGTTAAGAAAAGAACAACTTAGACCACATTCTTTGGAAATGTGATCGAAGTTTTTGCCAACAAAAATAGTTTTGGAGATCCAAACACAACCTTTTTTACTCTGGTATCATTTTGCTAGTTAGTACAACCCACAAGCTCAGACAGTCAAAAACGTGGTTTTGTTTTATAAGACTGGTGAGGTTAGCTGGTTGCCCCAAATCACATTTAATTGGAAACATTTATGTAAACTGCCCCCAAGTTCAAGATGAGTCATCTAAGATATTTTAACTTTTTACAGGAAGAGAAAGTATTGATTTTGACTGGATTTAACTGAACATTTCCACAGGGACACAGGATTAGAATTTGGAAAAAGTATTTTCTATTTCACTGTGACATGGGTCAAATCCTGTTCTTAGTCACTTTTTGAGTATATTTTGGTACCAAAAGGACGTGGTTTGCTGCACGGGATACTACAAAAAAGTTTAGACAATTTCAGGAAAGAATTTAAGTAAACTTTCCATCCCATTAGCATTGTGCCAACACAGGATAACCCTGTTACAACATGTGACACAAAGAATTCATTATACAATGTTTGGTCAAAGACTTTGGAGTGATTTTTACATCCTATTGACAAATTCCTCTTTCTTTTTAAGAGATATGCTATAGGCCACATTAGAGGTGGTGAGTAGTCTACACAGATGTCACATTTGTGGGAAATGCCCCTAAAAATCCCTCTGTGTGTGCCTCTCTGTGTGTTGGGAGGGTGGGGTGTGTGTACATGCAGTCTTGTGAAATGTTGCAGTTCCATGTTTGACATTCGACAACAGACAGGTATTTGTCCTGGAAGCTATTCCAAACCCATTCTTCCTGTAGCCTATGTATGAAAGACGCCCCGAGGCCCTGCTGTTTGTAGTGACTCCTGAATGAAGGAGGCGTGTGTGTACATGTGAATGCCAAAAGCGGAACACACAGCTATTCTGTTCTTCCGCAACACCGTGTTTCATGCCCACTTGAAAGCCGCACTGCATGTCCTATGCCAAAGAGATTACATATTTCCTCACCTTGTGCAACGGGGTTAAGAAGCTTTGCTCTTGTGTGGATGACTGCTGTTGTGAGTTGGAGGGTTCAGAAACATTAACACACACATTTAACTTTTTCTACGTAATTTAGGACAGAAATAATCTGCAGGAACTTCCTTTTTAAGGAGTTATTTGGAAAATTACCCAACTCAATGTTTCAAAATTTGCAGAACTTGATAAAAACCACATCTGTGTCTGAAATAATCCACTTATAAGTTCCTTCTTGACCTTGGAAACAGTGTTTTGACAAAAAAAAATCTAAACACTTACTAACTTTTTCTGTTGCTTTCAACTGCATATTACTTCCATACTTATGTCACGTGATGACAACAGCTATCTCCATGACATGCTAAGGAAAACCATAATGTGTGAGAAAGATCTGGGGAAAAAACAACTAGTGAGAAATTAACTATACAGAGAAGATGGCAAGATGGCAAAATGATTTGGGGCTGTATATGAAACTAATTTGACTTGAAAATCAAAAATAATTTCTGCCATGACTCACATCCATGCAAGTCATCTGGCAATCTAACATCCAATTTCAACCGTTTTTGTTGTGCAATGCATGATGGTAATCAGTCCTTGGTTTTTAACCATAGTGCACTATGACAGTCATAAATTACCTTTTCTTTATCATTGTGTCAGTCCATGATCAAAGCTCAAAGACAAAATCATCTCGTCATGGAAAAAAATAGCAAGTTCCTGTATGTGGTTTGACAAGGCTGATGCACTGACACTTGATAAACGATGGTGTATGATTAGATCATATTCAGTGAGGATGTTTGGCTATATTTATTCATTCGCACAGCATGTGTAAACCAACAAATTATCAGACAGAATTCATGGAAATGAGTTTGGTGTGCCTGTAAATACATTGTTTCTGTTATTAATATACTGTTATGATGTTGGATATATGTGTTAAACATTTGCGATGGTTTTTTCTACCATGCCCACAAATGGCCATCCATTCCATAGCATTAGTTGTTAAAGTTGTTGCTAAGGTTTTTCCATGCGTTGTTCACGTTGTCCACACTCATATTTCACATTGGATTCTGGCTTGAACATGTATGGATGTACTTCAGAAGTTAACATTTCAAGTAAAGAACAAGAAAAAGTAGTGAAATCCTACTACTATAGTTTGTTTCATGGTTTGTTGACGTGGCCATAGCCGGTACATGTCTGCCGAGGGGCAGCGTCAGAGAGCTGGCCAATCAGAACAGAGTGGGCTCATTAGGGGGGACTTAAAGAGACAGGAGCTGTAACAGCCTGTTTCAGAAAGAGTCTGAACTGAGGGGCTGCATTAAGGGCTAGTATAAGATGAATAAAGAGGTTTTTGAACTGTAAATCATACAAAGATATTCCAGTAGATCCCCAGATTAAAAATATAGACCTGAAAATGTGCATGACATGTCCCCTTTAATGTGATTGATCACTGTATTATTAGCACCCTGGTAAAATACCAGCTAAAACATCATGTTTTTTGGCTCAGGCAAGCTGTTGGCTATCAGTAGAGGCACCCACACACCAGAAAGCTGCTGGGTGAGCACAGTGAAGTAGACACACACTTCACAGGTTGGTCTGAAGCGCACACACACTCTCAGCTGTAGCCAGGCAGCCGAGGCCCTCAGATATACTGTTGACAGAGATTGTCAGCACAGTTCTCTGGCTGCCTTTCTCTCTCTGCATACGACAGTTTACTTTGAGCTGGGGACTAGGCCCTGACCAGCCTCCACCTGGTCAGAACGAGGGCGAGAAACTTGCATATAGAGAAACGGAGAGCGAGAAAGGATGAGGAGAATGAGTTCAGAGGGAGGAGAGGGCCTCATAAAGGGAAACATTTGCAAACCGGAAGGGAGTTATGTAAATGGGTTAGTCATTAAGGCCTTCTAAAAGAGAGGAGGCCAGATTGGGGCCAGGGGCAGGCGGGTAGGCAAGTAGGGAACATAAACCCATTATGTGAATAGGCCTCTCTGTTTAACATAAGCTCCCCTTTCTTTTTCCTTTTTTTTTTCTAAGTTCAGATTTGTTTTCGAGAGGATACAGTCCTTACTGAAAGGCTAATATCAGCAATTGGTGTACACTTTCCAGAATATCTAAGGAAAGGTTCAAGCAGTCATTATTCAGCAATGAGGCTTTTACTGGACTCATCCTTTCATTGTAACTTCCCCCGGTGGATGCTGATTGTTATTCACAGTGTGCTCCTGTGATACTGAGGTTTTCAGCTGTATCAACACCGCAGGCCTTTACAGTTAATTCAGAATATTTACTCAGAGATTTTTTTTAAATGATAATTCACATATATTCCATGAAGCCACCATTTGAACTAACAATGTCAAATATTTCTGTTTCTGTAGTTTTGACTGAATTGAGGCACTATTTCCACACATCAAATCAGGTTTTTGGCTTTCTTCTTCCAATCCTAGATTGCTAAAGACATCTGTCTAAGGCTTATACGATTTTACTTTTTGTACTATTTTTTACCAAATATCCACATCTAAACTGGAAATGAATGGAATTTTTGTCATTTTAGATTGACTGAAAGATCATCCAATCTGATTTATGTGGGAAGAAAAAAATTCTACACAGCAACAGAGATGCATCTTCCTAAAAGAAATGTTTGGTTTCTATTATGATGAAATGAATAATCTGTGACGTACTTCAGCCAGGTTTCAACCTTTAGGTAGGCAGATGTTGAACACTTTGACATTTGCTGTTTTGCAATGAGAGTCAAAAACACATGATCTCTAGGAAGTGCAGTGTTAAAGTCTGAATCACATAGTAACATGTGGTTATAGAACTACTGGTTTCTGTTAGTTTTGACAGTCTGGTCATTTGCTTTCCTCACAAACAGACCCATGGAAAAGAGTCAGCTAACACTAGCTCGACCCCTTCCTTTGTATAATGTGGGACAAAAACAACACTGAGTGTGCAGGAACTGGCAAATATTTAGAAAGTGTTGAAATAACATTGTCATATATTGTGTTATACTACTGGAGTTGCCAATAGGTGGTGCTGTAACATTGCCTATACTGTTCTGTATATACTGCAGCAGCTCAGTCTGCTTCAAGCCGTCTCTTCCTTTGGTTCCATACAGTACAAACATGAGCAAAAAGTAACATCTAGTGGGAATCAGTGCTATGTTAGCAAGCTAAATAGCTTAAACTTTCTGAGTGGGAGCTAGTTAGCTTAGCTTGCTAACTCCATCTTCTGAGTGAAATACAAACTTCACAGCACAATCCTTCCAAATGTTGAACATTAATATTCACTAAAAAGTGGGAAAATGTCTTGTATTAACACTTGGAAGCTGTACGGGTTATGACATGCTCCAGTCAGTAGTGTACTATGGAAGTTGACAGCATGTCCCCTAGCAACGCCATCTCTCAAACATCAGTCAACTGCTGTCATACAAAACACCCTCCTAGACGTTTGAAGCTTTGATGCTGTTTCCACTAATGTCCAAAAAAATTTTATACTCTTTCAAAAAATGGAAAATGGTTCAGTATCACTATAGTTTATATTTCCTTACACAAAGAGTGAGGATAATTCAAACTTCAGTTTAACTGAATGAGACAATAAAGACACATCAGGAGGTGGCTATGATGGCAGATTTGAGTATGCTCATTTGGAATAAAAGCTTTTGCCTTTGTTGTGTTACAATATGTTGTACAAACTAGTTCATTTCAAGCATATCGAACCCTTTAAAATTCACAGTACAACAGGAGACAGAATACCAAATAAAACAGGTTTTATAAATTGCTACTTGCAGATGTTAAAAGTCATGTTAAATCACTACAAAATACATGGCTTTTTGCATTCAAACATTGCAAGCTGCTGTAATAGTGCCAGTTCTGGCAGTTGGAGCTCACATACCTGTTGTGAGCGACACAAAAAAGACAGAAGAGACAGACAGAGAGGGAACGACATCCTGTGTTTAATGTGACACCTATCAAAACCTGATGTGTAATTTTCACAGGAAGGGGAAGAGCAACACCTGAGCCCCATCTGTCAGGAGGCAGGAGACAGATTGTAGCTTCAAGGATGTCACAGTGAGGAGGTAAATGTGGTCTGGCATACATGAGCTCAGGCTCTTCTCAAGTCTAGTCTTGGCTTTGAGTAAGGTAATGAGGCCAGATTCCTACACTGGGTTTGATGTAATTTTTCAAACTGAATTTCAACTTTTTATCAGTCTTTTTTTTTCCTGATACAGAAAAAGCGTATGTTTTACTGGCTAAAAATTATTGGGCTCCACTTAAATGAAACTGCCAGAAGATGTCAGTGTCATCCATTACTCTGAGGTTCAGAGGGCAATGGGGTGAAACAATTCAGGATCCCATTCTTCCCATCCCATTCTACTATAAAGATTGGATGCTGCAGGAGCATGAAGATCACAGGAACCTCATGTTACTCATACTGCAAGGCACTTAACCTGGAACTGCTCCAGTGGAGCCAAACATCAATATAAAATCTGCAGGTTTTACTTACCAGCTTCAATAAGCGAGGAGAATGTGTGAAGCCAGTGCCTCCTTGTGGCAGAACAAGGTATTACAGCATTCCAACCCTGAAGATTTTTAACATTACCTACTCATCACAACCAACATGACTTCATGAGGCTTTCTAGGTTTGGGAACAGGATGTATGTTTATTAAACATCATATTTCATTTGTATTTATTGACAAGTTTTATCTCTAGAAAGCAGAAAGGATCTTTTTTTCAAATTCTTTAATAATTTTGTAAATAAATGCATTTTACTAGGTTTTTTTTAATTGAAATGGTAGATAAAATACAACAGCATGAATTCACCCACAAACGTCTTTACTTTGCAGCTTTGGGAGAATAAATTAGGCTGCACATAGTTTCAATTTTGAGCTGATGAAAGACACTCTGAAGGCCAAGTTTCGGTCTTGCAACCTTCATCAGACACTTGTTTGATGCTTTACCACCAGACCTTTGATGAAAGACCAAAAGCTCACGTCTTTTAGTTTCAAAGAAAGTTTCTACTTTCGGCCTTGAGAGCATGTCTTTCTATCAGATCATCTGTTTTATATTTTGGGCTGCAAACCAAATGTTATTTCGAGTCCTGTTTTTTAAGGTTTTATTCAATTTTGAACTGACAGTGAGCCACATAATGACATACTGATTTTTCTGCCTCTTGACCAGTGGTGTCTTTTCACATAAAACCGAGCTTTAAGATCTTAACACGGGCAGCTGTGTAAGGAGAGAGGGGCTAGTTAATAGCCTGAGGCACTGGGGTGTGAGGACACATTGATCTAGCAGGGAGCAAAAAGCACTCCCAGAGCAGTGCTAAAGAGCCTCTGGCTTATATTTATCAAGCCTCTCCGTGCGGGGCCACTGCGTTCGGATCAGTGGTTGGGTCACACCACTATTTAAACTTCAATATAGCAACAAGAGTAAAATGGGTCACAAATCACCACTGTGACTTCTAGAGAAACGAAACCATAAAAACAAGATATCAGATCATCAGTGAAACAGGAGTCATTTAATAAAATGGGCAAAGACATGTTAAATCAATATTTTAGAACACTTTGACTTTTAGATTTTATAGATAATAAAGATGTCTGCTCATCAGAGACGCAAGAGCCATTCAACTTTAATGGTCCCACTCTGATCCCGCCCTCGCATAGCAACATTAATGCTGCCTCATGCACACAGCTGAGAAGTCTCTTTGCCTCCAAACTCATGAAACTTAAACTTAAAAAACTTCATTTTTCAGATGACAAAAGTAAATTAACCTTTTATATCTGCTACAAAATCTGGATCTTTAATGAGAGAGAGGCTGAAGATGGCCTTCGAGTGTCTGTAACTTGTCAAAGATTGTGAAAAATGGATTAGCAGCGAAGCTCACAGGAACCAAAATACACACATACACATACCTCCTATAGTAAAGAAGGACATGTTTGGTTTGTGGTGAGCGTTTTGACACTGATTGGAGCTTTGACCCATATAAGGAGAGTGCACCTGATGACACTACTATGGCAGATTCTTAGAGGCAATAATTGGCTCCATCTAGTGGACTTAATGAACACAAACAGCAGCAATGTAGCCACAACTAACCTCACTTTTAATCTTGCTGCCAATGCCATCAGCTGTTGAGACGGTATATGAGAAATAAAATAAATTTTTCAAAGCAAATTTACTATAGAAAGTACAGTACAGCAAGTATAAAAGTTGACAAAAAGCTGATAAGGAACAAAATAAACAAAAACGGAAGCGAAATGTTATGCTGAGAACGTTTTTTTTTTCAGGTTTTGTCCAATCTTGAACTGACAGAGTTATCAGTTGAGTCTGTACTTTGGCACATTCAAGAGACTTCTTTCTAAGGAAACATGAAGGCTCATTATGACTAAAAAGCTCTGACGTATGAGGAGCCAAGAAGTGCTCCAAAGGTTAATGCTAAAAAATGCTTAAAAAAATAAAGCTGCTCTTCTCAATATATTAACAACGGATCAAATTGGTATGTGTGATGTGAAAGGGGTCACTCGTAGTGTTGAACCCACACAGAATCATAATCTAACTCTGGAACGATTTAACGTCTTTCAGCTTGTTTTGGTTGTATTGCTTTGGTTTTATGGGGCACAACTTTACTGTTTTAGTTCAGTCTAACTGCTTTCATCAGTGTCATTTCTAGCAGCAGCAGGCAGCTGTTTTTAAAAAGACACTGTACACTCCTTAATAACTGTACAGCACTGAACAGCAAAAAGACAAAGTTAGCCGCTAGCCAAATTAGATAAAGCTATTTCCTCAATTACTTTTTTAGTGGCGTTGAAGCAATCCTGACACATGGTATTTACAGCTTCTCCGTTTCCGTGGGTGAGGTTTTCTTTGTCCTTTGTGGCGCCGGTCTCATAAATGTGTACCCAAGTGCTCTAGAGATTATGTGCCAAGTAATAGCTGGATTTTTGACACATTTGTTACTTCAAGTATCCTTTAAAACATTATATTTCCAGTTCATTTATTCTTTATTGAACCACAAAATGAAGGTCAGGAAGATAATACAACTGAGAATGGCAAGCACAGCTGGTTGAAGGACAGTTCCAGTATGAGAGCATTCAGGAATGAGCCTGATGACTGACTGGATGACAATAAGTGTTCAGTCGTCAGACTTAAATATGGGCACTGATAATTTAACACTGCAGGAGCTGCCAGAAATACAAGCTTGCCTGAGAGTTATAAAACAAGGAAAGTCTTTATCGTACTTTTTGATGTTTATCAAACTAATAAATTACTTGTGGCCAGCAGATAAAACTGTCATATTTAAAGAGATCATTCCAATTGGACCACAAGTCTTATCTTATCTTGGAGGACGAAAGTAAATTCCAGTGTTTATAAGGAAGTCAAGCAGGACATAATAATCGGTGCAATTTCGAAGAAACACAGACCTCTTTCATTCCCCAATTGCCTTGTTTGGATGATATTTGCTGACAAAGAGCAAACTAGACAACTTTTTCTGCTCTAAAGGATCAGTTTTATCACCCGATCCTTTAGAGCAGTGGTTCCCAACCTTTCTGCCTCCCTCAAAGTCTACATATTTCTTTTAGTTGTGAACTTTATAGTGTTTTTTTAATCTAGATTGTTTAATAAATATTAAAATTAAAGATTAAAACTATCCCAAAAAGTAAACCAATTTTACTGAGATGAGAAATGTTCTTTCCAAACTTGCAGATCTGTTGACCCCTAAGTCAGTCGAGAGTTGTCACCCCCTCAGAGTTGGGAACCGCTGCTTTAGGCAGTTAATTTCCTGAAATCATACTGTCACTGAGTCCAACTGTGCAAAAGTCAAACTTTCTGATTTTGAAACACTGACTTTCAGCAGAAGAAGAAGAAGAAAAACTGAATCAAGCAAAACTTTACTGGCAGGCTTTTGAACTTTATTGGCATTTTTTGCAAGACATCATCTGTCAATTTAATTCCAGTTACAATAAATGCATAACAACTGTTCAAGAGGATGTTACAAGGATTATCTCGGACAAAAATAGTTTTGGCTGCCATCTCCTTTTTTTTTCTTCATTTATTTACAAACAAAGAAATGTATTTGTACTCGTTTAATCCTAATATTACCCCACTTATTCAAGGTGGATAAATCATGCAGCAGAGCTTTAATTCATTGAGATCTTGATATTGCTGAAAGAGGCTTTAGTGGGATATGACCACAGTCCAAAAAAAAAAAAAAAAAAAAAGCATTAAAAAAAAAAAAAAAAAGAGTTAGGAAATACTTAAGCTGTCACAGTTTAGGCTAAACGCAATGAAAGAAGACACACAATAACAATATCATCAATTTGAAAAGTAAAAAGTGCAAAAAAGGCAAATTATCCATTTGGGATGATTAAGAATTCCAGTTGAAAAACTTGGATGGCTAAGATAACTTTTTTTTTTTTTTTTTTTTTTTTTTTTTCTCTACCCACCACATCAAGTTAAGCAGATTCACAAATCATACTGTACAGAAGTTCTTCAAAGTGCAAATATTATGAATTGGCATAAGCTGGTATTTACATTTCATTTTCTGGATGACAAAAATGATCAAAAAAGCATGTTTTCTTTGTCCAGTCAGGCTCCGTTTCCATGGTGCGCGCGATTCCATAGTCGTGCTCCGTTCCCACCGGACGATATCCCCTGACGTCTTTTTTTTTTTTTTCCTGTTACGCTCACGAGAAAAAAAACGACAATATCAGCTGATATTGTCCTGAGTTCGTTACATAATAAAAACGTGTGTTTAATCGCACGCGAAAATGTAGCCCTCACTGTGCCGCCACCTTCCTGAGGGGAGCTATGTAAATGTTACGCCGCCGCGACCGAAAGCTTCCACGAAAAAAGGAAAAAAAAAAAAAAAAAAAAGGAAGTCAATTTAAATCTAATCTAATAATAAAATCCCAGAGAGAGATCCGCGTGTCGGGTTTCTCTAAATCATGCAGAACATGCAGAACCAGTCACATTTTAATTGGTTGTATTGCTAAACTTAAACTGCAGTTACCTCGGATTTACCGGTAACTTTAAAGAATTTTGTTGGCATGTGTGTACCGTACTTTATCCTCAGCTTTTATCTAAAAAATGTACAACCTCTTCACTCTGGACCGAACCTGATGTCTCAATCTCTAAAACTATTCAACTACAGCTATTTTTTTATTATTACAGGACTTTACATCCACAATTATTGTAATTACAAGTAACTAAATTGCATAAGACTCTAAGAGTTTTTTACTCACGCCTGGCACGTAACAGTTACTGCACTGTATGTTTTAAAATGCTTCATTCCACTTCCACAGCACCGAAGCAGGAGATGCATACAAGGCCGACACAGTCCTGCCTTTAGGCCACTTTTCCGCTGATCCTACTGGAGCAGGGCCGTGTGACCGAAAAAAAATAAACAAAACAAAAAAACACTGTTTCATCCAATGAGGCTCCGCCGATTAGCTGTGGTAGCTTACAGATACTGTTTTAGCCAGACATATTTGGCAATCAGTGCGGAGCTGGAGAGGAAAAAAAAAAAAAACCTCATAGATCATGTTTTACAGCTGAATGTTGTAATGAAGTGACCCCCAGAAACGTGGCATGGGAGTTTTCTACCATACACTGTAAAAATATGGTCGGAACAGATGATTAAGTTTTGGTTTTTCGGGAGCCATATTGGAAACATTCTTTTCATTTTTCTTTGATTCAAACCAAGAGAATGCCAACGGAGAGAACGGTGCTGGTAAATGGATATAAAATTGCTACTGCATAGGTCAGGTCAGCATGAAATTTATCTTTAAAAGGCAAGGAATGAAGAAAAAAAAAAAAAAAGCTATTTCTGGGACTCCTTTTTTTTTTCACTGTCTAAGAATTTCCTGCATCTAATGTTATTTTCTGGTTTGCTCGTTTGTTCAACGGCTCAGAGATGATTAAAAATGTTGTATTGGTGAAAACACTACAAGCATCAGGGTCTATGATATGTAAACTGATGGATGCATATCTCTGGTTTTCCTCACACATGCACATTTGAGCACCCTTAACATCAAGATCTTCCATCTTGCCTTTCTGCTTCTAATTCTCAGGGTTTTTTTTTTTTTAACGACGTCGCACACTCTCAAACTACAGCGGGGTTAATTTGAGCTGAGCCACACGTGTTAATGAGGGTGTAAAAAATGCTACATCATGGTTAAAAGTAAGACTTGTTCAAAACACCCTGAATGTAAAAAAAAAAAAAAAAAAAAAAAGCTGGAATGGCAAAACCGTCGAATGTGGAGAGAGAGAAATATGTGGAACTACAAACAGGCAGCACTCTAGTTTAGAAATCTTTGCTTGATCTTTTTTGTCGCCGGAGTTGGAGACAAAAAGAGGCAAAGTTTGGAGGGGAGATTTGAATATCAAACGCTCAGAATAGATTTCCACTTCCTACACAGTTTCTATTTTAAAATTCCAAACGCTACTTCATAGACAGAGAAGCTTTCTCATTCAGTCATACGCTAATAAAACTGCTGTCACTGTGTTTTTTTTGTTTTTTTACATTACATGGGGCGCGTGATGTCATAGAAAATTAGTTTCTTTATAAATTTTATAATTGTCAAAATGATTGAGTTTATACTATTGGTATTTTTGTTTCATTGTGCTTTAATTGGATGTGTGAATATTGGTAACTGAGGTCATGTATCTCAACACAGCTCCTCTGCTCTTGAGGAGACAAGACATGTTTCTCACGATCCGAGAGCAGATTGTGTAAAGATATTTAATCGAAAAAAAGAAGAAAAAAAAAAGATCTTTTTGAATCAAAGGAAAATGAAAAAACAACAACAAAAGCCAGGAAGAGATCTGATCATCGGAGACTTGTTTTCGGCTGGGTTCAGAAGTAGAGACTTGAGTCATGTTATGCTTGCAATGAGACCGGTAACACTTTCTCCCTACTTCTTTCCTTCATTCCTTCCCCGTCTCCTCTCTTCACTGCAAGGCTCTCTCAGGTCATTCGAGGGGGGAAGGGAAGGAACTTCACATTGGAAAGGAATGGTGATTGGTGTGGAAACCTGCGGGAGATTAAATAAACTCATGAGGGCCGAGTGAAAATATCTTCTTTTTGCAGATTTTATTATTTTTTTAAATGGATTTGTCTTTACCTTTTTTTTAATAGAGGAAGAAGAGGCGTGTTCTATGAGAGGTGGCCATGTTTTCTGACATGTTGCGGACTTTTAGGTAGTTGACGAAACCCCTGAAGAAGAGCAGGAGACCTGGGGAGAGCGAGGGTGGTTATTTTTTACCTCCGCTTGAGCGTACACATGAACTGTGAGTCAGCAAAATAGTGTTGCCGTTGATCATGTACTCACCAAGCAACAGGAAGATCCACCAGAGCCAGTACTGACCGTTGAAGTAGCCAGTGAAGTAATCAGAAAACTGGAGACAGAAATAAAGACATTTAGCACTTGGGCCAGAAACTGCTGGTGAAAACTCACTTTAGTGCGGCGAAAATACGAGAAAACATACCCTGACGATGAGAATCCACTTGATGAGGGAAAGGCCGAAGCCGCAGATGGCGCCGTAGCGTCCTGCGATGGTATTGGTCAGACAGAAGGACAGGCAGAACCCGATCCAGTTGAACAGGAAGGCCACTAGAGAGACAAATGTTAAGATGTTTTATGCGTATGTACACATGTTTTCTGCATAACTATAAAGTTGGTCAGCTGGTCAACACAAGTAGCTTTCAATAAGTGTCCCTGTCGTAATTACTGCATCTTAAATGTTGAAAAAAATGATTTGACAAACAGTTTTCCAATCTTTCTTTCTTTTATTATGTTTCTATTTTTTCTTTATGTACAGTAATTAATTTGATATTTGTTTATTTATTTCTGATTAGTATATCCATCATATTTTATTGTAAGTATTTAAAGGCGCAGCGTGTAGAATTTAGTGGAACGGACTTGGCAGAAATGATACATTCACGACAACACTGGGAGATTTATGTAGAATGTGATGAGTGTAAGAGATGGAAAAAGAAGATGTGAATTAAAGTAGATGTGTCATGAATTAACTTGATACTGAAACTAAATGTCACATGTCGATAGATTCGAGGTCATGACTTCAGTTATCAAAGACCGACATGTCAGGAAATGATGATTATGATCCAGCCCTGGTGTGTTCTGAATATTACGTACTGAAAAAGGCCAACATGAAGATTCCATCGTTCCCAACTCGCAGCTGATCGGCATCACTGAAATCATCTCTGGGAGGGAATTCATCATCCTAACGATAAAAAAAGAAAAAAAAAATGTAAACATTACACATGAGTAACAAACACACCTGCTTCACTAAGTCGACGGATGAGCTGCGAAACATGTTTGACCTCCCTCCTCCTGACAGACAGCTAGTGGATTCTCAGGCGTTGCCATTGATCAACACTCTGTCTAATCTAATTACTCACACAAACAAAGAGAGAAAACATCCCCAAGAAAAAGCCTTCAGCAAATAATGTTGTTGTCTTCTCATTGAAATAATAAAAAATACAACTTCTTCGTATCATGAAGCCCTTTTTAACCCTCTTGGACTAATTGCTACCATTTGTTTTGGTCATGTCAAGACAGTGTGGTAGTTCAAACTAACATATTAGTAAAAGAACGTTAAATAATGGAAGGACTTTTGTGATCATGTCTCCTTACCCGTGGCATCACCTCCACAGTGGATGCAGCCATGGCGGCAGCTTTGGCCTTTTCCGCTTCATCGTACGTGGGCAGCGAGGTGGCGACGCTGTAGGGCGGAGGCACCGGGAAGTCTCCTCGGAAACTGGTCTCTGCGGGAGAAGACTCGGTTACAAAGGGGATAGAGAGGAAACCGCGTACAGTATCTAGCTGAGTAGAGACTTTTTTAGCTGCCAGTAATGTGGTGATGCAGTCATGGAAATCGACGGTGACTCATGAGGAAGGACGATCCGCAGAGATGTAATCCGTTTGCCATTTTTGGAAGCATGAAACCACACTTTGGAAAAATAAAGTTGCTGCTAAGACTGTAAGAAAAAGGATAAGTCTAAGCTAGAGTAAGGAACTTCCTTGTTATACAGACCAGGTGCAGCTGCGGTCGCTCCCAGGTCGATGGAGGCGTACGGAGGAGGAGGAGCCTCCGCCTCCCCCTGAGTCCTTGATCCCGAAGCTTCTCCTGACGTGGAGGCAGCAGCGGGCGCCGCCGCGCTGGCCTGACACTGGCTCTGGTCCTGAGACGTGCTGGCCTGGGCTGTGGCGGAGGTGGATGGCTGCTGCTCGCTGGCGGAGGCCTCGGAAGAGTCGTCCTCATTGTGCAGCTGGAGGAGAGGAGGAGGAGACGAGGGGGGGGGGTTAGAGGAATCAGCGCGAGCCGATCAGCTGATCGGGACGGCAGCTCAAGGGAACATTCACGCTGTTCCAAATTTATAAAAGTGGCATCAATTGAGTGTTTTCTTCCGAGGCAGAATGGATCACTTTCTAAAGCTGACAAGTACTGACTGAGAGTGTTTTACAGTAGCACAGGATCGGTACTGTTTTATGATAGCAGCTGCACACAATCTGTTTTTGTTTGTCGGCCAAAAAACGTGGTTATAGACTATTTCCACATTTTGCAATTTAATTATATTGACATGAGACAAAACAGAGAATTCAGGGTGTTTTAATGACATACAGTATGTAACAGGTTACATCTTATAGGCACATTTTACACATTATTCATAATGTAGTGTTGGGATGAAGGTCAGTTTATAAAATATGCTAGATTTATCATGTCTGTAACAATTAATCAGTCTTAGAACATGCATGTAACTGCTGTTTTATTGGTCTATACTGGAGGGGAAACTGCTGGTAGTAGCAGAACTGTTTGCCCTCAACAGAATGTTGTAAACTGCGGGCACAGAGACAAGAGACCACATCAGTATGTCAACACAGGAAGGTCTCTGGAAAAGTGATACACATGTAATCAGTTAATAAGCGGCTCCCGCTACAGCTGACAGAGTCGATTACAGACTTAAGTATGTTCGTTTTCATCAGACCGGAGAGCCTTCTGAAATTACAGAGGGGGGGGGCAACGGGGACGTGAAGGTTACGGAGCGGCTGGCGGGAAATCCGGGTTGGGCCTCCGACTTCCATCTGGGTGCCCTTGAGAAAGCGAACTTGAACCCTTCGCAGATTGGATGACACTTGTTGCCGCTGCGGATATATCAAGTGTGCTGGATGGAGATGATGTGTGGGTGCAACTGGCAGTTGAGTAAAATCATGTGGCTAATAAACAAGATAAAGTTATATGTGGCATTCGGGGACTAAACCCAATATACTCCTCAACAAGGGCAGAGGCGCTTTTCTTTATTATTAGTCCTGTATGGTTATCCCCAACTACTCACAGCATCTCCATATCAGTTTAATAGAAAGAGAAGTGTTTTGACAGTATTGAAAATCACAACTTCAGGATTTCTAAACATCCTGGTACATCGTAACACCCTGATACCACCCAAGTCTAGTCACAACAACAATTCAATGTGCAATCTTGAGTTCCAAAAAGACAATAAAGCCGACACTGACCTTGACAGAATAGTTTTATCTTTTAATGCTATAATGTCAGGTCAAAATAAGCAACACCCTCACATTTTAAGGTTGTCGTTTTACTCTGTGGCATTTGAACAATTCCCTCCTGACAACAGCCATACTACATAACAACCACAGACAGTCAGATTAAGATTAAGATTAACCAAAGCTGTCTCTGAACAACGTCGCGCGGCGAGTTCAACTGGTTCCCCGAGTTTCTGAGCGACCTAGAAGCGACCGACAGCTGTGAGAACAGATATCTGTAACAATGGAACAAAGGGAAGGAAACAAAGATGGCAACCACTAATGTTTGGTTGAAAAAAAAAAAAAAAAACCTTCATCAAAGTTGCAGTTTGCAAGATAAGAACTAAAAGGATGTATCTGAGAAAGGAAGGTGTGGTAGGCAATTTTTTTCTCAAGATATTTCTGAATTCTAATAATCAGCGTGATCATTTTTATTCGAGGGAAATTCATCTATTGAGACATTTTCCATGAAGTAATGGCAAGTTTCTTGCTGTGGCGCAACCTCCGCAGCTTGGGAAACACCCTCTGTAATAACGTCAGACTGATAACTAATATGCAGCAGGTGACTAATAGCAGGAGAGCTAACCATTTCTTAGAGAAATGCTGTTTATCGTTAAAATGGAGATAAACTTCTCAAAATCCTGAGATATCAAAAGCACCCATTGAACCTACACCAGCGCGGGGTCGATGTGCAAGTGAATGAGTGGCTGGCGACTGGCTCGGAATCAAGGACAAAGCATAGCGCACCCCCGCGCACAGGGGATTACATAAGATCTTAACAACATAGCCACAAGCCTCCTCGTGTGTCCAAATATACCCAAAACTCATGCAGGCCTGCTCAGATCCTTGCAAGAAATCTGAGTATTATTCAGAGAAGAAACGGAGAGATGGAGAGCAAAATTGTGGGAAGGAATGAAAAGTGTGTGATTGTGATTGTGTTTAGTGGTGCATTTTTTTCCCCGAGGGTTTTTTTTTTTTTTGAGAGACTTCAAACACTACTCGAGAATCGTGACTTCACTTAACCGACTAACACAATAAGTGAAAATTCAGAGGATGTGCTGACGTGAAACTATTCAGTCACTTGCAACTGCAACAAGTAGGAAGATAAAGTGTTACTCACCTAATTTGATGCTGTGAAAAATGAAGTTGAGGCTGACTAAAAACCACAACATCTTTATCAGTCTGACCTGAATGTGTTTAACTGTTCAGTGACTGAATAATACTTGAAATCATCCAGAAGCACCGTGTTGAATATTACTTCACAAATTAAAAAGGGATTGTTGTTGAAATGTACGCTTTATTCGTGGTTAAAGAGTCGAAGCAAAACTTTGCTTTGGCTCGTTCTGACTCCTGTGGGATTATCACTCATGCAACCAGAACCACAGGCATCTGAGCACAAAGCAGACTTTATTTCAAAGTGGCCTGAACATCCACATCCACAATGCTATGACTAGGACTGAGAACACCGATGTTACAGCCATAACTCTTCATTTCGCTTTTAAATTTTCAAATATGTTTGGGTACTGTTTTGTGTTTTATATGACGTCAAGTCTGTCATTAAGAAGTCACCTCCGTTAGACGGATTTTTTCAGTTATATTCATTAAAAGTATGTTCATAATGATTTATGAAATGAGTTTATGTCAATAAAAAGCTTCTATGGTACACTAATGTGTGTTCTTTGTATTATAAATGATATATTGTTTATTACAAAGACAAACTACATTCAATAGAAATTGTGCAACATTATAATGGTAATAATTACTTTAACAAGAAGATATCAAACTTTGCGGTTATATGTGTGTCTGACAGAGTTGACTAAATTTAAGCCCTCAGCTGCAAAAACTGCTATTTAAGAAATAATTAAATCGCTGGGGAAAACCCAAAATAAGGTTCTGCCCCAATTCTCAAGAATGAGTGATTTCTAAACAACAACTGCTGCCTAGAGATACATCCATAGTTATACATTTGGTTAAGTTATTAGTAACTTTGTTATTAATGTCAATCCCCTCAAAGGACTCCTGTTTGTCCTTTGTGTTGGAATTCTTAACCTGGTGTTATAATTTACTGATTTTAAAAAATGTCCCTAAATGCAACATTAGCTAAATACTAAAATAATAAATTCCCCTGCAAACACTAACTGACAGCTAAGCTTGTCAACAGCCATGTAACTTCACATATTTTTAATGTTTGGTAAATATAATAAATAGCAGGTAATTTAAGAGGCTCATACAATTTAATAGGAAGCTAACTTTCAAGGCCTACAAGACTAATCTTGGCTGGCTAACGTTAGCTTAGTCGATGCGGAAGTGCTTGACGAAAGGCTCAAAACAAAACATTTCCCGAAGGAAAATGAAGCCAAGATAAAATATATTTTTTCCATCTTTTACAGGAGACATTTAACAGGTTTGACTGTCATTACTACGTAATAAGAATGCTTGTCAATTAATGATATAATTTTAGTAAGGCCTTGTTTCCTGTGACAGGCCAGCCGAGCTATCAAACGGCTGTTTTGATCGCATCTGTCACACTCACCACTTGATATCTGCTTGCTGGGTCCATCCCGACGAAATTCAGCTGGCGAGCGAGCCAGCCGAGAAAACCGGAGGAAAATGTAACTTCTCTGTGTTCCCAAGTTTGTGTGACGGACGAAGAGAGACTCCTCTCAAACAACGCTGAAAGCAGGACACGGTGCGATCAAAGAAATGGCTGCACTCCTCTATGCACTCGCTTAGAAAAATACCGTTGTTGGTAAAACGTTGAGCAACGGTCAAGTTGCTCACAACATTTGATACTTCCGGTTACATAGTTCCAAATAAAATACATAAAACTGTAAAGTCTCATTTTCGTTTGGAATAACACAAATACAGTAATACCAAAGTCATAAGTAATTAAGTAATAATACATTCATCATTAATATTATTATTCGTAGCCTAGTAGTAGTACTAGTAGCAGTAGTAGTAGCAGTAGTACAAGTGGTGGTATTAGTAATGGTAGTAGTAGCAGTGTCTATTTATTATTAGTAGTAACTAGTATCTACTTTAAATAGGCCTACCAAATAAATTGATGCACTTTCAAACTGTGGTGGAAGTTTTTATTATTACTGATTTGTTAAGCATTTACTGTTGTCAATATAGAGTCAGTTTTAACAAATTTATATACTCTCTGTTTAATCTTTAATATTGCATTATATTTTATGAGCTGGTCATATGTTTTGTATGTAAAGTCTAAATTTGCAAAGCAAACGTTCCCTCTAAAACGTAGTAAATTAAGAAAAAAAAGTGCTTGAGTACCTTAAACCTACAGTCTCAATCGCTAGTTTCAAGTCTTCTCAATAAAACACGATTTTCATATTGTAATTATGGTCCCATTTAATTTAAATTTGATGATAAAGCAGTGTATGCTTTAGGGCCTGGCTACATTGAGATTGACAAATTGCTACCACGGTGACAACGTTCGTTAGGTAATGTAAACATGGCGTAACCCCAGATTCAGAGAGCACAGGCGTAGCGTAACCTCGCTATTTCAGTGTGTCTTCAGTTCATGAAAGTTAATTGTAATATTTTGGTCACCTAAAAAAGTCTTATTCAGCGTTTGGTTGTACTAAAAGACCCTCTAAGGAGTTGCATGTTCAGTTTCTCTGTTAAATTAATTTTGTTTTAATGGTTTTAAACCGTTCGCTAGCAGTAATTAACATTAGCATTAGCATTATCACTGTTAACCATAAACTACAAATGCACCGTGCTAACCAAGCTAGCAGCTAGCATTATGGTCAGCTCCACCCTCTCATCCAAATATGGTCACTTCTCATTAGTTCTGGCTCCAAAAATCGAAAATGGCACGGCCAAAATGCCAAACTCGAGGCTTCAAAACACGAGTCCACAAACCAATAAGTGACGTCACGGTGGCTCTGTCCAATATTTTATAAAGTCTATGATTCTGCTAAAATCATTTTTGACGCTTGTGAGTGTTTTATTTTGAAAGCAGAATCCCTCATTTCCGGTCTTAGTCTGCCTACCTTGACGCAGGGGATTGAACACGGATTTCCACGGGTTGAGTAAACGTGATGACGCACATGCACACCAAAATGGTGAATAAATAAACCACTAGGTCGCGCCAAAGCCCACTTATATCACTGAACCAGCACAACCACCTCTCCATGATGTTTGAAATCTTGAAAAGGATGTTTCAGTGCCCCAGTTTTTCAAAGACACATGGGTTGCATTTCACTAAAATGTAAATAATCCCATAATTACTGAAAGTGAATTACATGTTAAAGCAGTCCTTTTTCTTTAATTTTTAATTATTAAAGGTAACAATAGAAATAGGCCAAGGAGAAGAGTTTGGCAGTCGGCATCTTTTGCAAGCTTTCCAAACTCATGGTCATAACTCATGTTGTAGCACAGAGAAAAACTGGCCTTGAGTGAAAGATTAATGCCCCTTGGACACATCTTTGCACTCTACAGGCTATATGACATGTATAATGTTATTGTTAGCCTCACTGATGATGATTGGAAGTCTCTAATTTAATTAATCAAATAAATCCTTTTGTATTTAACAGTAATTCTAATCATGCTGTCCAACATTCAAAACTGTTCATCTCCAAATAAACTTCTATTTAGTGCTTTCTGGGTATAATATCACATTTGGAGCAGTTTATATATGTTTGACACAACAATCCCCACTCAAGGTCCACTTGCTAGCATCCTCTGGAGTTTTCAGCCATATCGGAAGGTTTTCATCACTGTTAACTTGATAAAAACATGGACAAGAAGTGTTAAAAGTGCTGTGGATAAGATAATAACAGCTACTGAGCTTGCATGTCAACATTTCTATGACAACTGAACAAACTCCATCACTGATGAAGACTCTGGTGGGGGATGTTGCATGAAAAAACTGTTTCATGCAACATCATTTAGAAATCAAACATGTTTTAGGCTACTAGTTGTAGTTTTCCATTTTCAATTTTGTGCACATTAACTCGGGGCTTTATAAGATCTAATAGACCAGCAATGTAACTCCACTTCATACCATAGCCAGTGTACAAACTCAAGTTTTCCTGTGTTTTTGCTCACTGTCTTTCACTTTTAGGTCTTCTTAAGAGAAACAATACAGTAAGGCTTTTGGCGATGCCTCCTTTAGCTACCAAGAGATTTGTCCTTTTGCATGTGTAACACTCATCAAGAAAATAAGCAGGGCCTGGACCTCCTAAGCTCATAAAAACACCCCCCTGCTGCAGAGAATAACCTGAGATGGATTTCATGCTCTTTGCTTGGCTGTGAGTTGATCTTGCCTGTGTGTGTGTGTGTGTGTGTGTGTGTGTGTGTTTCTAAGTGCCAAAGCATTCATGTCCTTGAGCAACAGGCTGACCCACACACAGAAAAAAAAAGTTTTTACTAAGTTGCAGCACACTCTGAGGACTTTGCTTCATCATTCTGCACTGATTTGATAAACTGCTTATGCATGTGATATTTACTTTCCTCCTTGGCCCATACTGCTGACAGTATGCATAATACACCATGCGTGCATTTGTTCATTACTTTTTATATTACCCTTTGTGACCACGCAGCCATGATTATTAAGGGGAATCTCACATCAGCAGAGTTGAAGCAGGTTTGTGTCTTTACCTCATTCTGAAGTTTACTCTGTCATGTGTTCCTGCCTTTGGGCTAATCCTGGATCAGCATTGCAGTGGATCAGTGCATAATGGGCTCTTGGTACCTTTTTATGAATGCAAGTACTAGAGTTTCAAGGACGACTCAGAAACCATTACGAATTGGCTTTAAAGGGATAGTTTGAGTTTTTTATGTGACGTCTAAAAAAAACCTAAAGATACTTTTTGGATGGATTTGAAAGAACTCCACGGTGTTCTTACGTTCCTATCTGCCAAATCTATCGCATTAATGCACTTACCATTCCTTCCATTTGCAAAAAAAAGCTGGGTAAAGCCACCCTAAACAGAGCGAACAATGAATGCACGGCGAAGTATTGATAAAAGGCTCTTCTTGAATTAAATATTAATCCCGTTCGCTAAGAAGGGATTACTGTAGTACATGTATCAGTTAAGCAGCTCATACTGAGAGGGAGAGGGAAGGAGAGAGGTTAGAAAAAGACATGAGGTGTGGTGCAAAAAGAAAAAAAATATCCTGCATCACTGCATCATGAAGTGTTTTGCCCTTTGCGAGGCAGCGGGCATTAGCAGCATTAAGGATTAATGTGTAGTAGTGATACATGAGTTCCTGTCTGCACCTTTCTAAACAGCAGACCTGTATGAGAGTAAAGAGGACCTGAAGTGCCCAGCTGCTGTTACAAACCCACTTCTAAAGCCTATAATGGCACTTTAGAACATCCATCACTGACACACACACACCTGCAAGCACACGGCCACCCACTCATGCACACCTAACACCCACACACACACATATACACAATCAGGATGTTGTTACTTGGCAACATCATTTCAAGGTAAATAGGCGCTATAAAAAAAAAGAAAAGGTGTTATATAAAGAAACGGTGGGTGTCTCTGTCAGATGCTGCAGCTTTTCAGCCAGGTTGACTCATTTTTATGCTGTGAAAGCGTCGCTATTTGACTGGAGGTGAGTGTTTTGTTAGAGGCTGATGGAATCGTGTATTACAGGGAGACATCTGTTAGTTTTGCAAGGATACAAGCTGCAATTTAATTGCCTATCTGCAGAGTATTTTTGGGTGAAATTGCATTTCATGTGAGGGCATGAGAGGAAAATTGCATTAGAGGGAGGCTATGTAATATATTTTCCCCCATACATGTTTGTACAAATAGGATCACGATTCAGTCTAAACAATGAAATGTTGTGTGTAAGTGAATGTTGGCAGTGAAGGAACAAGCATGAATTTGACAGTTTATGAATATCAGCACAATATACAATAGTTTTTAGCTCCTGGATAGCAAAACTTGTTGAGAGTGAAGTTTGTTTTTATCGATTAATGTAACAGTCTCCCTAAATGTTAATTCCACGTGAAATTAAAAGGGCCTTACCTTATAAGACTTTACAGAAAGCAATGAATTTGTTGAAAAAAGTAGGCGCTCTCTACTTCACTCTCTGTGCTCTAATGCACAAAACCAATGAATGAATTACTGAAGGGAGTTATGATATAAGATATTTGGCTGCAGACAACAATTTAGCCACATTCTTTTCTTTAAATTTAGACACATTTTCACTGATTATACAGTTGATAAAGTTTCAGTGTAATTCAAAGCAATGACAAAAGTTTCTCTACTAATTTGTTGATGTTTTGTCTCACTGTTCTGCTTTATTTCACAGTAACTTGACTTAATGATAATAACATGAATTGGTAGCTAATGGTGAATATGAGCTTCATGTTCAAACAAGTTTTAAAAAATAACTCTCTTCTTAGTTAGTATTTGTAACAGTTTCATTCATCATGTTTTCAATAAAAAGTAGTCTGGTGACCTCACATAATTCCAACATAGCTCCGCCAAACATCAACTTGAGCAGAATTAGCCAGACGCAGTGAAAAAAACTGGGAGTTTTAGGGTTGAGCAATATTTCATGAGCTTTTCCCCTCCTTCAATCTTAGTCACAGAGCAGAAAAGTGACACAGTAAAGAAGCAGAACTCAAGAAATGACCTTTTGTTTTTATTTTAATTTGACAAAAAAGCCTGATTGAACCTTATAATTCCAATGTCATACAACCTTGTAACTTGTTCGTTGCTCTGCATGTAAACAGACCTGCTGCAGTACACTTGTGTTGTTGTGACCTCTGCTCAACTGGTTCCAAAGTGCAATTCTCAGGAGCTTTTGGATGACAATCAGATCAACAGATACACATTTCATACTTATAAATACATCTTTGCTGCTAAATTGAAAAAAAGCACAGTTTAAACACAAATTCATTCATAAGTCATTTATAATTGGAAACCTAATTTTCCTTATGTTCTTAATTGTATACTTGCCTGATACATTTCACACTTTTGCATGTTCAGCTGACCTACTGTGGACTAACGGTTTCATATTAATAGTACCAAATTACATTGTGTTATGTGTTTACTTTTAATTCTGCCATGAATACAATTGCCTTTCATGGGTTTGCTGTAAATGTAATACTCTTTGTGTATGAGAGGGTTTTTAAAGGAAAAGACTGGTCATGGAGTGTTAAGAATGACAAATTACGTTTTTTATGAATTGGTATGACTTGAATTATCAGTGTATTACATTCGGAGGTTGAGGTTGAGTAGCACTACAGAGAAGTAGTTATCTGAAAAGATATTGAGTTTATGTTGGTACATTACTCTCTGAAGAAGAACATAACACATCCAAAAGCTTTTTTCCATCTTTTTAAGTAGTTTTCTGATATTTAAATGTATTAAATTTGAATAATTAAAATCATATAATAGGACTTTGATATGGTGAGAATTCACAGTTTTGTCCATTATAGCAAAATAACGCAAGACAATCAAAAGGCAATATTGATAAATGCATACACTTGTCTCATTATGATATACACAGCGCCAGCAAATATTAAAAATTAAAGAACATCGAATACACCACAGATTTGAGTTCACGTTCAATGAGCCACAAACACTGACTGCATTGTATATGAGAGCTGTAATTGAAAAGTGTAAATAAGCAGAAACTCTGTCCATGAAATTGGCCCCTGTACAGTACAAACTACAAACATGGGGTAATTAAACGTGTAATTATGGTGTATCTCTATCGACACAGGCTAAATAAAATGTCTTCTAAATAACTGTCAGTATGAGCTACAAGCAGCTGCTAATTAGCAAGAAATGTGAAAATGGAGAACATTAATCACACGTACACGCCTCTCTCTGTGTCTGCAGATGAGTGTGTGGGCATTTGAATGTGTGTTTGGTTGGGGGTGGGGGTGGGGGTGGGGGGGACTGGGGTAGCATGCATGTGTACTGTATGTACTTGAAGCATCCAGCAGAGGGCAGAAAACACAAGGTTATTCTTTGAGGCACCACTTTTTTTTTTATTATCACCATCCTGTAAAAGGACATTGAATGTCACTTCTCCTTTAAAATAATGCTAATTTTATTTTTCACTCACACTTATGAAATCCAAATATGCAAATTCTTTTTGGTGTGATGGTTAAAATTGTGTTTAATTTGAGCAAATTGAGTGCTCAGTCAAAAATGTGCATTGAATTAATCAGAAAAATCTAATCTTTGTCAAAAAAATGCTTGTATTCTCTGTTGTAATAATGGATAATATTATTAATCTTTGCACCCACATTGTTCTCAATAAAAGACCATGTTGACACCGTGCAAAATGGAGTTTAATAAATCTGATTCAACTCCTTTGTCTCGTGCAGAGACACTGCAACAAAACCAGAATGATAAAAACAGACTTGTTAACCTTTTTGGAGATATATGGTGACATTTAAAACAAAGATACTTTTGTGTCCACGTTCACCCTCTCCCTGGCAGCCACCGCTCACTTTGTTCTGATCATAATGAGCCCAGGGAACAGGAGTGCTCCTGTCGTGGGGAGAACAAAATGGGAGGACAGGCTGACCATGTCTGAACACACGCTCCAAAAACTGGCTGTGTAACAGAGTCATTTCATCTTGTATTCTGTCTCAAAAAATCGAGCTCCGTGGAGTCATCCATTCAAAATATTTCATGAAACATGTAACATTATTTTGGCACAAGAGGGTTTAACAACTAGTTTGAAGATTTAAATTACTCCACAGCATCTGGCGGAGCTGAATATAAGAGTGAATGACTTTTTAGACGGTCATTTTTGGCAGCGCAAGGTTCGTATAATGACTGAGTGTGAGTCTGAAACTCAAGAAACTGTGGTAAAGTGCACTAATTAAGTTTAGTGCTGGAGAACTTGAGTTGGTTCAAAGTTACACTTTAATATTTGGAATAAATGAAGCTGCCTGGATCATAAGATCAAGTGTTTTTAATCTGAAACAGAAGGGAATTTCACCAGGCCATCATGCAGCACGCATTTGTCATAATGTCTGACAACACCCTCATTTTCTCTGGGGATGATCTTAATTGGACAGGCTTCAACAATTAATAAGTCACAGGCTATTTATCATTAGGTGTCAGATTTAATTGCCTTATTGAAACAGACAACAGTGTCTTCACGTTGTTTGCGTGAAAAAGTCATGTGCATCTGCTCCATTTATGTACTGCGGCACCATGTTCTCATATTAGGTTTCAATTTAAACTCCTGTCAACTCAGAATCTGCTATTCCTCACCTGCTCTCAGTGTGTTTCCCGCCCAAACCATCACCTGACCAGTCACATGGCTGCACAGCTGCTCCTCATCAGTCATCAGCCCCAGTATATACTGACCTCTCAGGCAGCTTTCATCCTTTTGCCAGATTGTCTGTGTCACCTCAATATGCTAGTCCTTTGATTGTTGTGTGCGTTTGCGTGTGTGTGTGCGTGCATCTTTAACCTTTTTTGAAACCTATCTTATCAGCCTTTTTGGTTTTGTCTGCCTATATCTTCCTAACAATAAAGTTAAGACTGTTTTTGCCCTAATCCCTGCCTCATGAGTGTGTCACCTCTTGATCAAGTCCAGTCTTAATTCATGACAACTGTGGAACTTTTTTTTTAAAACCCATTTTGATTCTCTCACACTATGTAACAAATTCTATAGGCACTTCATCTCAAGAAATTATGAAACAATCATTAATATCTGAGAAGTATTGAAGATTTTAAAAATATGCTCTGCATCACATTTAAACTTGAAACTTTTTGCTTTTTTTGCCACTTTGGCAGCAGTGCACCAAGCTGAACACAACATTAGCATGCTTCCACCTTGTAAAGTTGATATGGCAAATATACTAATATTGGTTTATTTACATGTAAAGTAGATACGGAGCAACATTAGCATTCATTTGGAGTCATGTGCCACCAGTTGCAAGTCCAATGCTAACGACTCTGTCAGGCTGTACGTAGGCACAGTGGTGCTTTGAGCTAAATGCTAACATAAGCATGCTAACGTGCTCACAATGACAATACTAACATGCAGGTATCATGTTGACCAAGTTCACCATTTTATGTTAGCGCATTAGCATGCTAACATTTGCAAATTAGCACAAAACACAAAGCACAGATGAGACTGTATTTGGTCGTAAACTGAAGTATTGGCCACGAAAATTTTGACCTGATGATGCGTTAGATGAACAGTCAGAGAATCATCAAAGTTATAATAATTCATTCCGAGGGGGGCTTGAATGTGTGTCCATCCAATAGTTGTCAAGTTGTTTCACTAAAAGCAAAAAAGTGAAGCTGCTTGTGGCACTAGAGGTAAAGTAAGAGAGTCACAAAAGTCGATAGGATTCATCCTCCGGGGACCATGAATGACTGTACAAAATTTCATTGTAATCCATCCACTAGCTGGATAAGGTGGGCCGACTGAAAGACCAACATTGCCAGCCCTCGAGCCAAAGCCATGGTTAAATACAATATGGTGTACTTAACCTAAGCTTGTAAGAAATCTTAAAGTAGAAATGGTTAATACTGTGAAATGCAAACCAAAATACAAACATGGTGATTAAAAAAAACGTGTCTTTCAGATAGGTATCTATGAGACGTGGATTATTGTGCAGCCTCGTGACAATAATAATTTGCCAGTTTAACACATTCATATGAATCTTCCTTGACAGACAGCTGTTGTAGTGCTTGTACGTGTTATTTTACACGCTATGTTGGTTCATTTTCATCTGTTGATGTCGTCCAAAGAGACGAAGACAGCTGAACATCTACAGACATAGAGATGTGATCATGTTCAAAAACATACCATTAATCAAGTTTATATGTTGCTGCTGATGTGTTACTCTACAAAACCTTCCAATTTGACAAAGCAAAAGAGTGGTCAGTATTCTCTTTTATGTCTCTCCAAAGAGTCTGTTTTTTTTTTTCTTAATAATTATTGCAGTGAGCAGATGTGACTTGAGATATGAGTGAGTTTTTTCTGGGTCATACATAATAGGCCATGTTATTCTCTGTAGTATTGAATGCTTGGGGAATAGCCCTTTAAATGTTTAATGATTTAGGGATGTGCAGTCACTTCTTCAAGAAAAGTTTATTATCTAGGGACTCGCAAGGATTCATTGATGGAAGGAACCATTAGATGAGCCATCAAATTATTGTCTCGTACAGGAGTCTATGACCGTGCCCGTCAGCTGATGACAGGAAGTATGTCTTACAAAATAAAAGACTTAATAATGAGACATGAGAGGAAGGTGTATGCGAGAGAGGGAATAATGAGTGTATTAAGATGATGGAAAGAGACAGAGAGCAAGCAAGACAGAGGGTGTGAACAGTAAAGGAAGAAGTAGGCTAATATACTGCTGCGGCTGTTGTGTATCATTGAGTTCATAAAACAGAAAGGCATCATCAAAAAGCACATCGAAGAGTCAGTGTATTCCCCCTAGTCTCCAAGACAGTCTTTTGATGCTGAAACAGACTTTTCTTTCTCTCTCCATCCTTCCCTTCTCCCTCCTACTCTCTCCCACGCTCCCTCCATTGCTCGCCATGCTGCTGATGAATTAAAAGAAAGTATGTCAGCTGGCAGGCAGGGAGGGGAGAAAGAAAGAAAAGAAAGACATCAGAAAGAATTCATTCAGTGAGTTTCTCAACAAGAAATACAGACTGTATCTTCACCGCCTCGTGTTTTTTTTTTTTTCAGGGCTTGAAGGCGGTTATTTGGGTCAGTCGTTAGGGTTGAGCGGCTTTGTCCACTCAGCACTTTCAACTTAGGTCAACAGAAATACAACAAAAATGGAACAAACGTATTGATAAGCCAGCCGCTTCATATTCCCATCAGGACAACTTGGCGTTAGCGTCCATGGAGTGCCTCGTTTTTAAAAAGCAGCTCTAAACACTTCTACTGTATGTAGGAAGCCCAAGCTGTGGAAGCTGCTGTTGCTATGCGACTGTTGAAGGCTTGTTTGGAGTATAATGTAGCACCGCCATGCTAAAAGTTGAAATGTGTTCTTATCTGGCAGCAATTGGTTCTCTGAGTGCTACAACACCACAAGCTCTCAGCACGGCACAATGAGAGCAAGTGTTATGTTTCAATTGAAAAAGGAGGAGAAAAGAAGTGGATGGTGTGAACTAGGTTAATGTTCCCAGCACGGATGGATTGTGTGTCAAGAATCTTGATAAAACATCTGCTAAAACTTTATCAGAATAATTTTGTTTAAAAGTGAGACGTTGTAACTTTCACTGAACAGAAAAACAGTTACAGGATAATGCTAAAATGCTAAAATGTAATGTAACAGTAGCACGAGTAAAGAGTCTGTAAGTCACTAAATCAGCATTAGCTAACCTTAGCTGCCATAAGCTACTGGTCATAACAGACCAAGTAATACAGCTGTATTTTATTGAACTGAGTAAGGGTGCATTTTATTGCATATGAAACCAAATTTTTAAGAGGAAAAATATGTTTCTTTTTGTCAATAGTCTCATTTTAAATGACCAAAAATCATTTTGGCAAATTTCAATCTCTTCTGTCTCCACCAGAAGGATGATATTGTTTTGTTGGGAGTGAAATGTCTCGGTAAGGATAGCCAATTCAATGATTCAGTCTCATAAATGATTCGCCATAAATTTTGGCATCATAATTGATAATGAAAATGATTCAAATAGAGGGGGAGATTTAGTTAAATGATTAGTGCCTAAATCCAGTGATAACCTTGTTACAACTAGGTTTGAAATAACAATACACTGAAGGCAATTGGGATTACTTTGTATGGCAGAGGATGGCTTCAAGAAATATCCAGGCAAAAACAACCAATGATGACTTCTTGTCATAATATAACAGGGTTTATTGCACTTAACAGCAGTAACTATACAGTCAATACTATTTAAATATAACAAAGACATAAATTGTAAAATGTTTATAATTGTAAATGTCTAGAGGTGTAACTATATATCTGTGTGTGTATTTTTGTATGTGTGATAAAGGGGGACAAAAGGAAAATGGTGGGCTTAGAACCAAAATGGGAGCTTGGACCCAAGATGGCAGGGGTGACACTGCATGTGTGTGTGGAAGTGAGGAGACAAAAGGAAATGGCAACTAGGTAGGAGAATTTGAAATTGGCCTGAGTCTAAAATGAAACCTTTTGTGCTACTCACTCCCTCCTCCCGTCTGTGATCCCGTTGTCCTGGCTGGTCAGCTGGGTCTGGATCACATCTCTGTCTGAGTCCAACGTGTGCAGTGATGAAAGAGGTCCAGAGAGTTGTCCATGTCAGAATAAAAGGGAATTGATCCTGTGTGTCTTGTGGTAAAAATGAACTGGTTGCAAACTAGTAATAACTCAAATACTGAACAAAGCTAAGTTAATCTTACACTACAGCGTGGCCAATGGTAAGGCAAGAAAAGCGTAGTCCATTTTGTTCTTTTGTTCTGATCAGAAGCTTATCTCCTTTAGCCGAGGCATAGCACAGCAGCAGAAAGCTAACCTTACAGAGCACAGCAACAAAGAGAGGGAAAGCAGTGAGGTCACGGCATTTATTAATAAGATGACATTATGGGTCATAGGCCACAATGACCACTGATGACCATAGGCGGAGGGTCCATGGGCAGAGTCCAAGTATAGGTGTGAAAGCTGCAGAGGCCCTACAAAAGTGTAATGGTTTTGTTGTTCCCCGGACATTTTAGCTAACGCCCATCATCAGGTCAAAATGTCAAATTATTCAATATTTTGTTTTATGACCAAATGCCAGCAAAACTGACATCACCACCAGCCTCAGCAAAAGCCTAATTTGTGGTAATGGTAATTGGCAATTGCTAGCGTGGTAATACGTTAAACTAAGATGGCAAACATGGTAAACATTATAGCTGCTAAACATTAGCATGCTAACATTGTCATTGTGAGCATGTTAGCTGGCTGACATTAACTTTCAAAGCACCACTGTGCTTTGCCAAAGACTAACGTCAGAATCACAGAACTACTAAGTACAGCCTCACAGAGCTGCTATCTGGCTGTAGACTTGTTTAATGGCTATTCAAAGCCTATACTAAAATAATTCTCATAATAAAAATATTTCTGTCCTGTATTTCTTTCTGTCATTTTTCTTTGTTGTATTCTTTCTTTGTAGCTGTTGTTGTAACCCCATTTCCTTATTAATAGCAATAAAAATTGTATCTAATCCCTATCTAATTCTTGACAGGAAATAAAAAAATAATTATTCATTTTCTTTTCACTGCTCTTTTATGAAAGCACTAAGTCACTCACCAAAATGCTTCAGAGCAGCTCATGGAGCTCCACTCTCCTTCAGGTCATGTCTAACAATATAACCATTATTGTCTAAATGAAGGACTATGTCTCCCGTATAGTTTTGACAGTATTCAACAACACATCCCCTGAGTATCTTCATTATAATTCTTTGAGCAATTATTCAGACCCAGAGCCGTTGCATTGCCTGTTAATGATGTCAAACCCAGAGGCTATCCCTTTGTCCATCTAGTAATCACTTGTCATATTCTTTTAGTTTTCTATATGTGAACAGCTTTTAAAGCTTCAGCATCAGACAAAGTGAGGTTAATAAAATCTAAATGAATGATATCAAGGCAGAGCAAGAGGACGCTGGTTGTGAAAAAACTGGGGTTTTTTTTGTTCCAATAACCTTTGGATGACTTTTGTTTTATGGCTCCCAGGAGTGCTTTTTATTAGTGACTTGGCATCTTGTTTGTCCGCAGTCATCTATCACAATATCTCTGTCATCCCCTCAACGACCACCTTTTTCCTGAAAAACACCAGACATGACTGTAAGCTCTGCTATGAACTGAAATCTTTTTATTTATCTCTTTCTAAAATAAGGACTGGGGGACAGTTGTTTCATACACAGAAAAAGAAACTGACAAAGTTGAAGAGTAGGAGTATGTGTGGGGTTTTTTCCCTCTCAAAAGTGAGTGCAGAGATGATCTGGGGACCTGATGTGCTAGAAACAGTTTGACAGCAGAAGTAGTCTCTCACAAATCTGTACTTTGGTTTCTTTGAATGTGATGATACAGAGGCAAGATCTGTGTGTACTGTGAGTAGGATGTTAGGCAGGTAGGTACTGCTAGATAAACAAACATATTGACTGGATATGCTATATTAAACCTTATTCAAAGCTGCTAACACCTTACTGCAACACATAGTGAGAAGCTCTTCCCTTTTTTGTGCCTAGAATGTCTGAGCCATCGTCATGATCTAACCCTCCAACTAGCCTCATTTTCAATCTTTGGCCTTATGTTCCCCTTTAACCCTAATGATTGGCAAGGGCTCATTATGGGATATTCTAACTGCCAAAAGGGTTGCTTCTCTTATGTGTCCTGGAGACAAAATATGTGCCTTATTATCAACAACAGCTCCACGCACATGCCTCCCTCAAACTGCTGAACAATGATATTCTTTAATGATTAGTTTAATGATAAACTGTGCAATATACCTTGGGGTTAGAACCCCTATATAAATTATAAAGGTTCAGAAGGAAAGGGAGATTAAAAATCTATCACTTATACCCCAAGGGACTCACATAGTATGAAGAAGCAGGGGAGAACTGGAAAGCCAAGCTCAGCATTTTCTTAAGTCATTATGCATAAATAGTGTGTGATAGAGCCTATATATATATATATTCTCTCTACCTGAGATGGAGGGAAGGTGATCACACTCCTAAAGGGATTCCATTAGGCGGTTTCCTGCAGGGAGGCGGTGCTGAAGACTTCTCATATTAATGCCTCAAGTGTATTTTACTGAATTACATCCATTCCTTCCCTGAAACTGACAAAATGTTTTGAAATATGATATTGTACCTATGTCAAATGGGATTTGAAATTTGTTACATCCTGTTATAAAGGAAACAGACATTTCTTCCAAAAAAACACACAAAAAAAAACAGGGAACCCTACTCTTCCCGTAATGCAACTTCTGAACATTTTTCATTAGAGCCTCCACGACTGGTGAAATGCCCATGTCTTTCAAAATGCATGTGCCTAGTTTATAAGGTAGGTTAATGTCATGATCACGTCATCAATATGGTTGTGCGATTACAGGTTGGAATCTCTTAATTACAATAACTTCGATGCATAGAACAATGCAGAGCTGTTCAGTTGGTGTTGAATTAGTTTAATTACTTGGTTGAAGATTTTTAAAGATGCTTCGCCACTCATTCAAGGGGCTTCTTCAGAAATTTCAACATGTTTCATTACTATAACCTACATTTAAGGCAAAACCCACCACAGTTGTTCCCAGTTGTTCTGTACGACCGGACCCATAAAGACTACATTTATGAGAGACAAAATCATCATTAATGAATTGCATTGCTTGGATTACCTATACCCAGCTAGCACTCAAAGTTTATTAAATGCTATGTATTATTAACAGTTATGAGTTAACCTAGGTATGTGGTGTCTGTATAGTCATGCTGTATCAGCAAGGTTGGCTGCACCATTAGCGTGTTATAGAAGGACTTATGATTGATCTGCGCTGTGATGGAGTGGGTTCAGAAAAAGGCCAATAATCTATCTTGGACAGATTATTGGCAGGAGGTTCAAACATTTTTCCTCCCTTTTTAATTAAAGACACAGCTGATCAAAAATGTGGCAGATGTAACACTTTGCTTTTGAGCATCCTGCAAGACTTGTGGTGCCCAAACATCAAAGTAAGCTGAAGCACAGCCATCCCAAATGACATTAGAACACCTTATTTTTTTCCACATTCTGTGCAAATGTACTGTTGTGTGTTGAAGATTTCAGAAATAGTTCTGTGTAGGTCCCCTTGGTGACTCTGACCTCCTTCTAATGGCCTAATTACAATCATTAGCTGTTAAGCAGGAAACTCTCTTTGTAAACATGCATTACACTCTACAATAGTAGGGTCCTAGCATGGTTTCCTCTCATTGATCCACCTCATGAAAAAGTGGGTTTCTTTGGTGATCTTTCAAGGGTTCTTACAGTAGGAATGTCCAAACTTTCTGCTTTAGCCAGGGAGGAAGAATTTCATGAAACCGCATGCTACATTGATCGGTTTGAATAGCACATGATTGTACTCGACTGATTAAGAGGTTCATCAGTTGAACTTTCTCATCCAGATGAAGGTTGCTGGGAAGTGATACCTTTTATGAGGTATACTGTAGAGCTTTTTGAGAGCCTTTTCAAGTACTATATCTGTATCTATTGTAGTTTCCTTTGCACAAAGTGAATACAGTGAAGCATAGGAGCTAAATTGATTTTTTTTTTTTTTTTTTTTTTACCTCATAGCTGCCAGAAACATGAACATTTATATAAAACCTACAAACTGGGCAAAGGCTATGGGCTGAATCGATTGGGTTATCAGTCGAAACAACCATCTCATCTCAACCAAACTACCGCCAACCAAGTGAAATCAATACCAAAGCAGAAAAAAATCAAGATTGAGTATGTTTCACCAAACATACTTCTATTACTCTCTGAAACCACTGAGGGGTAAAAACCTTCAGGGAACTGAAGGAGGACACCAAGACAGTTAAAAATAGGAATGGACACAGTTAACATTGCTATTATTTTAATATGATCCACACCACAGACTAAAACTGTAACCTTTTATAACAGAATTCTAAGACAAAATGTATTGCATTTTGTATTGCAGTGATGCTGCCCCCAAAAATGATCTCTTCTTCAGAAGTAGATTTAGCTGCTTTACTAGCTATAGTAATAAGCAGTATCTCACATTTCAGTAACGTTATGTCTTTAACAATGATAGCTAATGATACGTGTTCTTGGAAGGAAAATAGTAACAGATTTATGGATTAAATGCATCTTCAATGACAGTGAAAATCAGACAAGAAGTAGCAACTAAACAGCTGGGACAAATGATGAAAACAGGCAGGCTAGCACACCAACATTTATGAAAATGTAAGCCAATTGATGTACCATTAGCCATAGAGTCTGTGGGTCTTGTGTTACTTTCAGTTGGCAGTTTTTACTGGCAGGAATATAGGCACAGTGTGTGAACTATTGTCTGCCATAAAAAGGTAAATGGCGCCTTTCCTGCTAACATTGTGATAGATGTAATGACACCTGTAACTGTGGTCCATGTAAACATCAAAGATGGTGACTGCAGAATGCAAAACACAACTGACAAAAATCCCTTCAGTTTATGTTGGCTAAAACTTGACAAAAACTAACAGTCAAATAACTAAAATGTGACGATGTATTTTTGTCAAAACACTAACACAAAATCAGGTGCCCAAATCAACACTGATACAGCAATATCTCAAATATGGCTAATAATCAGGTTGAATGTAACTTGAATGGAGTCAAAGAGCCTCAAGACAAAAATAACACATTTTTTTCTCAAAAAACTTTAATAATACTTTTTTTTCTTACCACATATATAAAGACAAATTGCTAAGGGAGTCATGAACTTTGTGGCAATTGAGTAGGCTGGAAAATTGACAGGTTATGGCGCCCAATAATAACCTCCACCTCCAGTGTCCTTTTTTTCCAGTCTTTATTTATCCAGGGAACTAACTGTACTCTTATTCACCAATACTCTGGCACACATTCATAAAGTTCACTTCATACACATAAGATACTGTATCCAACTGGGAGTTGCCAAGTGAAATAAAGTCTTCTACTGTCAGCTACTGAGTAGCTACACTGGAACAGATAGAGATTAAGTGCCTTGCTCAAGGGCACATGGGTTTTTTAACATGAGAGAAAAAAATGTGTTTTCAGGATATATTAAACTTTGTCTGGTCATTGTATTATTTTGCCATAAATGTACATATGCAGATTGTATGGAGTGTCATGCGTGCTCACAATACCAAATACACAGGTACAATGTATATCATTTATTTGATGGTTTAACATGATAATCTATTGAAAAAGGAAGAGAAACATACAGAGATATACAGTATAAATCTAAGCCTAAATACATTTTGTGGCAGCACAGAACATTTCACATTCCATTATGGGACCAAGGCCATACAACACCTGAAAGTCTTTGATGACTTTTTTTTTTTTTTTGTTACTTTTTTCTTTTTAATGTAGGCTCACATGGCATAGTGTTGTCTCTAAAATGAGCAGTTGGCAGCTCTCATAAGTGAGTTTGCAAAATATCTTCTTTTTAAAAATCTTCCCAAGTTACGAATTGTAGTTGCATGCATGATAAACAAGTATCTAGAGTTTGTAACAGTTGCCTTTTCTTTGACGTTTCAGTTTGGTAATAAATAAAAAAAAGACTCACAGTACAATACCGCAGTACAATGACCGCAAAACTGCAAAAACTTGTTTTAAATCTCACCACATGACCCCAAAGTAATTGTTTAAATCCAAGTGAACCAGTAAGCCAGGAAGATCTATTTTTGACTTGCACTGTAAAACAGTTATTTTCTAGCTTCAGTGTTCCAGAGATCTGTCTTATAATATCTTATTTACACAACACGGAAGCTACATCAACTGTTTCAGCATTTCATAGGTACGCATTTGATCCCCCAAAACTACACAAAGCAACTTGACACATCTTTGGACAAAGTGGTTCTTTGTCCACGACTTTTAACTCTCTACCTTTTTAAATGCATTAGATCATGAAACATTGCTTTGTGCCCAAGAACAAAGACAAGACATCCCCTCTTAGCAAGATGTTTTGGCTTATTAGTTATAGGTATTATTTCATCTGTAACTGTCAGCTTTCTTATATCTTGGACCCAGGTCACATGTCCATTTAGCCCCGTCTACACAGTAGAAAACAGGACAAGAAACCAGCAAAGGACTTGGGGTCACTTGAATCAACTAGAGCCCTATGTAAATCAGGGTTGAGGTCAATTCTGAAAGTAAATTGCAGCTGTGCAGCAACAATCCAAGTACAATACATTCAGTTCTTAGTCTTATATCAGACTGTACACATAAAACTTTACAATTTTTACTTCAAAGTTCAATTGATCCCAACTCTGAGTATCAGTGACTCTCAATCACAACAGAACTCCCTGTTATAGTTTTTCCTACATGTATTCTTGTACATGCACAAACAGTGGGTGAATCTCATGTATCCATGGTTGAACAGAAGAATGCTTCAAATTTACATCATCGTCCGTGAGCTGTATCTGGTTGATTGCTCTGCGACCTTAGGTGGAATGGCACAGTTTATCATAAGAGTCGAACGGGAGAGCTATTTTTATCCACAAAACTATTATATGTTGAGATTTGTCCGTAGTCGAGCAAGCAGCACGGAAAATAAATGGTCTACCCACGCCCTTTCTCTCTCAAGCTCTCCCTATCCATTTCCCATCTCTCTCACATACACACATGCACATGCACACACTCTTTTAACGCCACCCCCTTCCCTTTCTTTTATCGTCACTCGCAACGTAAGAATGGGCGTGTTACATTCTGATGGAGAAATGATGACCATGGCTCATTATCCTCTCCCTGAAAGAATGGATCTGATACATTCAATGCTAGTATGTGCTTATTAGTCGACAGACCAGTTATCATGGTCCGCCTGCGGAATCAATGAAATCCATTTGCATCACCGGCTGCTGTTTGGCATACAGTAGCTCTAAAATGCAGACGTACAGTGTCTAGAGTGGAACTTCAAGATGGTCACATGTTTGAGAAGAAATGTATTCAGTGTGCCTCACAAATGCTCAAAAACTAAACTGATGCTTGAACTGACCCGTTAATTTGTTTAATCCGTGTCTTTCTTTCTTCTTTTTTTTGCTCTAAATAGTCTGACATTTAACAGACAGCATGACAATCACAAAATGCTCAATATTTGATCATTTTCATTTTGGGTTGTACACACAGTAGATATATATACATTTATGTATATACACACAAAAAAATGGGTTTCATTACTCCAGTGTACCACTCTATCACCAGACAGAGTTCGTGTTGAGCAAAAGAAAATGTTTCAACAAGACGAGTAAGGAAATCAAATGAATACCTGAAGACATAGAGTACAAAAATATTATAATATTTCGTGGGTTGAGTAACTGTAACGCCCAAAAAGGCCCTTGGCAGTTGTTTGAAACTAAAGTTGTTTTTTAAGAGGAAGTTTGATCAATTTAAGTGCAATTCTGTCATGCTATCACTTGAAGCGTTGTTGCTAGAAGGTAGAAGTGAAAAAAATGGCAGTTTTATTCATATTTGTGCTTGTTAACGTTTTTTTTTTCACTATCAAATGACCTAAAAGGATATTCCCGTGACACTAGCAAAAATTCAGAACCTGAGTCACAATCATCCTGAACAGAGGACAAAATCCTCAACTTTAAATTATTGTTTGGGTAAAAGTTTACCAGATCAATGCATCATATAGTTAATAGCAAGTATACTGTATATTATCAACGCTATAAACAAATACACATCAACAGAGTCTTTGTTTCTGTAAAGTTGTGACATAACCCAAGGCAAAAAGGAGTCATTATTTTTCCACTATGGCTGATCATTACATGCATTAGTAGTGCATAGGGTACCAGTCAAACATACATATGTTTGTTTAATGGATTTTTAGGAATTGCCTGCACTTATCTGATCACCTGTGTAGTATAAAGTTTTCTTAATGATTTTTTTGGATTAGAAAAATCTTTGCGTTAACTGCTTTCATGTTTGTTTTTTTTTGCAAATACTGTATTATTTATTCAATTGCTGGCTTTATATCTCTCTATTTACACATTACTGAGAGGGCAAATGTTGGGAAATGACTGTCACATGTCCCAATTACAGTACATACTTTAGAAAATAAAAAGACCTTGGTACTAAGGACTCAAAGACTGCAAATATAAAAACAATTTTGAGGAGAACTTGGTCCAAAACTCAGTAGTCTTTCTCAGTCTTTTTTTTTTTATCATGTATTGTTGCAGTCTTTAACTCGACAGATTCCATCATGTATAAAAGCAACAGAAAAAAAGGAAAGAAAAAGAAACAAAATGAAAAAAAAATCAACAAACAACAACAAACACCTCAACAAAACAGTCCATTCAGACATAGTAGAGCCAGTAGACGAGGTTGAACAGTGAGAAAACGGAGGGGAAGATGATCCGTGACCAGCGGTCGATGGCGTTCACATCCGTCAGGTCGGGGATTTTGATTTTGAGCTGCGAGGACCGCCTCCGCAGGCGGCTGCGTTTCATCTGGGCAGCCCGGTCCAGGGAGTGGCGGCTGGAGGAGCGCGGGCCGATCCCGCCGCTCTGCTTGCGGTACTGGATGTGCGATGAGGCCGTGCTGTCCAACTGCACCATGGACTGAGAGTTCCTAATGTCCGCCACGCTGGTGGTGATCTCACCTCCCGCCACCTCGTTATGGATCTCCAGTGTAGTTAGCAGAATGTTCCCGTGGCCATGTGGTTCTGCCTGAATGGACAAAGAAATGGGAAAAGTAATTAATGACATTATGTGCACACAAGTGGAACAGCTAGAGAGGACACTAGCTGAAGTTTTAAGGCACTCTCCCTCAGTGCACTCAAGACCATGAAATGTGGATGTCAGGTCATGCTTTTGCCATGGCAACAAGTCAGAAGTGAACATTCCTACAATGCAATGAAAAGTGCTGTCTCCATGACACATACTCATTTTTCTAAAAGAGTCCTAAATGCTGTGCTTTGCTTTGAGTAAGTTACTGTAAGTTATAGTAATGTGAAACTTCACCTGTCTGTAGTGAACAGTCCCTTGCCAATTATCATTTTGTGTCACTACAGAGAAACCTTTTTTGAGCAAAAGTAATTGAGTGGACGAGGGAGCAGTTTCAGGCATAGCTTAAGTCTCCTGTCACTCAGTTCCATAACAGCAATATGTCAATGGCATTTTTTAAATGGCAGCCATTCTTGGCACGCCATCTGAACAACCATTCAAGATGGGCTACGATTTAAAATGACTAAGCACAACCACTGGAGCCACTACAACACTGACTGCTAGTAAAACAGTAAAACATTTTCAATTGATTCCACTGAAGGATCAATGACATATCAAAGAAATTATTTTTTACTTGCTTATGAGGTCCACAGGATATAACAGAAGGCATGGCACCGCAGTCCAGTCTATAGATATTTTGATTTCCCTGGCTCTCATTTTTTACTTGCTAAAGCAATATAAGGACACATCATCAGTCAACCATTTTATTAAAATCATAGGAGATACAACACACTCCATGCCTATGATTTATGTGCCATAAAACAAATCCACAGTAATGGACAATGGAGATTGTTCATGCAAATGTAGCAACTGGGGAAGTCCCACATTTCGCTTTTTCAATTGGCGGTGTTTGCACAGGTCACAAGATTTTTAACCTTGAAGAACACTTACAGCGTGTTCAGACAGAAAGCAAAACAAACTGTCACCTTAGTTTTTCATGCAAATTTGACTGCTGGATCATTCCTACAATCTGTGTTTATTTGCCCCATATAGCCAATGTACCAATGGTAAGGACTAGAGCTGCATTGATTGATTAGATAATCAAATAATCATTTTAGTCTTTCTTTTAAGCAAAAATGCCAAATATTCAGTGGTTGCAGCTTTTCAAATATAAAAATTTGAAGCTTTTCTGTGTCATACATGATAAACTGAATATCTTTTGGATTTGGGACTGTTCTGATCTGACAAAAGTTATTTGAAGGCATCGCCTCGAGCTTTAAGAAATTACAACAAGCATTTCTCTTTATTTTCTGACATTTTATAGACAAAACGATTAATCTATAAAATAATTGTCAAATTAATCAATAATGAAAATAATTGTTAGTTGCAGCTCTAGTACGGGCATTAGCTGTGAGCTAGTTAGCATACTGACTGTGTGCGTCTATAGCATATTCTACAATTCATATCTTATGTATTCTAAGTATTTTCAGATTACACTTTCAAGTGAAATCTTTCATTTCAGTATAGATGCATGATGGGGGACCTCTGCAGTGGCTAACCACTTAAAGATACATAGATTTGCTGCATCCTGACATGCGTTATGTCACTTTATGAAAACTGTGTGAGAAATGTGGCTTTTAATGATGATTTCTATGACAAAACTGTAAAAAAAAAAAAAGATACACAGACAGCATGCATTCAGAATGAGCTCTGAAGGGAGAAACAGGTTCGTATCTGAAACACAAATTTTACAAAGTAAGACCGAGCATGAGCATCATTTCAATGTAGAAAAAACTGCAATGAAAAAGTCAAAATGAATACTCATGTCATGATGAAAATGTCTGTTGTCACTTAATTCATTCCATGGATGGAGAAATATTTTGCATTAAGGCAAAAAAAAAAGCATCCATGTCAGCTGATGGCGATGGCGGAGTTGACTCGAGGAACAAACAACTCACCGAGCGTGAGTGGCGAAGACCTTTAACCTGATTGGACCGTTTTAGGGATGCGGTTCTACTACCTGCCTCCTGAGAAGATGAAAATATTCAGCCACATGTGGGAAAGAAAATACCTGAAAATTGAGGGTTTTTATTTTTTTAACTAACACATTTCTACAACAGAAGCCTCCACGAGGAATACAGATACCTATGAATAATGTGATGTGATAATGTAAGTTTAATTAGGCAAAACGCTGCTTCTGCTGTCAAGAGCTGACCAAAAAAGTTCATTTTAGAGGAAGTGCAATGCCTAGGTTGATTTATCATTCATATCCTGTTGGTGGGAGAAAAAATTAAAGAAAATTAGACTTTGTCCAGTCAGACTGCTGTCCTGCTTTCCTGTGGAAACAACATCAAATATTAATACTAGATTCATACAAACTTCTATCCCACTGGCATCTTTCAGTCAAAAAAAATGAATGACAAATGTTTCAGCAACAAGAAATATAACATCTTAAACCCACATAATTACTTATTTATCATAATTTGAGTCAGTTGCATACCGAAGTCAAAGTCTTAACATTTACGTCAAACATCCCATCAGCCAATTCCAACCTACCCTTGCAGCGTCATACTTGGCTGCCCTCTCGTTGTTGGCTTTCTCTGCCTTCTCCGCTAGCTTCTTTTGCATCTGAGGGCCCCTCCCGAAAAAGATGTAGTTGACGAAGGCGTACTCCAGCAGGGCCAGGAAGACCATGACGAAGCAGCCCATCAGGTACATGTCAATAGCCTTGACGTAGGGGATCTTGGGCAGCGTCTCTCGCAAGTGGGTGTTGATAGTGGTCATGGTCAGCACAGTGGTGATCCCTATGAGGAGGATAGAGAAATCATGGTGTTTTTAATCAATATAAGTATCATTATTACTAAAGCGCACAAAATAACCACAGAGCCTAGAACTGTCATGAGACAAAAGGCAGTTCGTAAAAGAGGATTTAATTTTAAAAAATATTAATGGAATCATCAGTAGCAGAAGTAAGTAATACTACTGTTGGTGTCAGTATTGATCTTGGTAGTCCTGAAATGCTTGGACAATAAATCAGTTAATCCATCAACAGGAAATGAATCAATGATTACTGTGATAATAGGTTATATAATTTGTTTAAAGCTGCACCAATCAATATTTTTTTAGTAACAATGAAAACAATTACACCTTTTTACTACAATTACTACTAACAAATACTACTATGAAAATAATTACTACTGAAAGAGGTCAGGAACCCACAGAGAATAATCATCAACTCTGCAGTTCCCCTCAGCTCTGCAGAGCATTTGTAGCGTCTTTCAGCTCATTGTTTTGGTTTTACAGCCCACAACTGTACTGTTTTGATTCATTCTCATGGCTCTCATCAACAGTTTCCAGCGGCAGGTAGCTGTTTCAAGCAAACAGTATTGATAAACCCACTGTACGTTACAATGTGCAAATGCAGTGGTGACTGTGTTTGAAGCTTGTTTTGGGCACTCAAGTGGCCTAAAAAAATATAATATGTTTGGGTTTATGACTGGTAGTCAGATACATTAAGGCTTTGGTAACTTCTGTTGGACATTTGCTATTATTTTACAATTTATCAATAACACCAAAAATAGTTGAATTGTTAGAGTAACTGACAATAAAAATAATAATTAGTTCATACTTAGACATTAGGCTCAGGATCAATATGCTATCCTGGTATCCATCACAGCACTAGAATTAGAATCAGGATTAGGTAAATATGCAACGCATATATGCCTTGCAATATGCAAAAGTTTAAGTTTGACAAAAAATATCCTTAAGTATTATTAAAGAGTTTATTGGTCAAACACTCAGCAGCTCCATCAGGACTGTGTGGGTGCAGTTTGATCAGATTTGATTGACAGTAGCCTGGCAACAAACTAACAACCCCCAACTGCTATTGCTAAATCCTGATTGGTGCTCTCTCTTTGAAATAAACAAAACTATTCAAACTTTGACATACAATTTTGAATTCATGTAGAAATAAATAGCTGATTGAGAAAATAGGTTTTCTTGACCTTTTGAAGTTAAATTACTATAAGCATCTGCACAAGTAATAAGATAAATATAGTCTATATAGTATAGTATATTCTTACTAATTAGTTGTTGCGTTCATGTTTTGCTTGGGCAAATATGTTATGGTTAATATATATCATCATATCTCAGACTCTTCCATCCTCTGTCTGATATTTCCTGTCTTTCAACAGAGGCTGAAACCTCAAATCCTACCTTATTTAGATCTTTCAGCATTCATTTAAAGGATAAAATGTGAAACTCACTTTACTTTTTTTTCAATTCTCCAAGGCTTCCTTATTACCAGTCTTGTTAAATTTGATGCTTAATTAGTCCGAACCTGTCATAGCATAAGCCTGTCTTAAAGGAGCCTCGCGCCGTTCTAAGCAGGTGCTGCTATCTCGTCAGTAACCTTAAGGTCACGTTGGAGAAAACTCCAACAGATGTCTTAGGTGTTACTATAGAAACAAGGATATTTTTATACAAAACGTGTTTGTTCTGTGGCTATTTCCTCTCCTACTTAAGAGGAGGATTGATCCAGTGGAAAAATACAAATAATTACATTGCTTGTGGATTGCCTCGTTGAAGTAGAGTGTGTCAAAAGAAACAGTGAGAGAAGGGGTGGGGGTGGGGGGCAAAACATGTATTTCGCTTGAGCACTCTTATAAAACAATTACAGACGCCTTTCTTGTTTGTGATCTTATTTTACTTGCATGAACACACACGGACTGGTAGGTGAGCACATACTGTAACCTCTGCTTCATTGAAATTCAAAGGTCTGCCTTCAAACCTCCAACTGCCCCTTGGTCATCAAGCAGAAATAACTCATTAGAATAGTGCCGCATGTATCTAGCCCCCCAGCTCTTAGTAACCTTAACCACGAGGGGTAACGAATGGCGTGATTGCTTGCTATCTCCCAGTAAAGGCACCTTGTGTGTTCCAGTGTGACAGAAAGAGATAGAGGGACTCTGATGACGTTGCAAATAAATAGATGAGGGGTAATTGAACTGGCAGAGGGTTTGATACATTTCACATGTCGGCTTACAGCAAATAAACACACGCCTCACCTATTTTCATGCAAACCTTGACCTCCTGCAATACAATAACGCTATATCTTATCTCATTACATATATATGGCAGATATAGCTCCCCTACTTTATCTATCTGTGCTCGAAATAAATGGAGCCTATAAGTAGCCGGGCCACTCATATAACACACACAGGCTTGAGGAGGATTGAGGAGCGTGCATGTGTGTATGGTTGTGTGTGTGTGTGTGTCATAAAGTACAGTGAGGAGACATGGAACAGTCATGGGGTTGGGAGGAGGGAGTGGGATAGCTAAGGTCAATCTAGCCCTTAGTGTGATTTATTGGCACATTACAAGGCTAACGCCGCTCATGTGTGTGCATGTGTGTGGTGCCGTCAGACAGTGTGAGAAGCGGGTGTGAACGTGCGCAGGCTTGCCTTCACGTGCACACGCTCCGTGTCATTGCACCTTTGGCTTGCTATTGGACGGTGCAATCTCTGGGTTTTTTCTTTTTTTTTTTTTTTTGCTTAACGACAGCCTTGTTCTTTATAGGTGTTCTCTCAGCTGTGCCATTACTCTCTGTCCTTCACTCCCTCCATTCCCTCCATTCCCTCCTGGCCCCCCACCCCCCCCAGCTCCTCACTCCCTGTTTGGACAATTTAATCAAGGGGCCATGCGCCCATGGGCCTCCCTCCTTTTTCATCATGCTGTTACACTCTCTGGGGAGAAATATAGTTTTATAGGGTTTCTCTCACTCTCTGTCTCTTCCCGTCTCTCCCATCCCCTTTCTCTGTCTCGTCCCACTGTTCTCCCCCCTCCTTATCTCTCCCTCTGCCTCTGGCCCCCCCACCCAGATCTCACCATCATTTACTGGTGGTTTCCCTCTTTGCTCACACTGCACCTCTCTTTGTCCCCTCCCCCCGCTTTCTCTTGTTACATGTCCCCGAGTCTCTTTTCCACCTTAACAGCTGGAACAAAGGCACACGGCAATCAAATCTCTTCTAATCACGAGCCAATGGGCCATTAGCAACACAGCTCCACATTATAAAAAGGAAAAGGTACCATGTAGGATGCAATAAAACACTGTACAACAGCGATGAATGTTAACTGTGAGAATAGAGGCATGGGCGGTAAATCAAAGCAGTGCTAACTGAACATTTCCATTCATCACTTGCAGACAGCATAAATCGTCAGCTGTCTAGGAGTTGTCATTTTGGGAGTCTGCGGTTCAGAAAAAAAGAGGTTTTAAAGTACCTGGAGGACCATGGAAGCTGCTGAACAGTGAACAGTGAGTTCAAACTTGTGTCTACCATTACACTAAAAGTGCTCCCATACCAATTACAGCTAATGCCAACACCTTGACTGTTCATATAACATGATTATGAACAGAGGGTATGACTGCGGGAAATGGGTTTCAACCAGATTAGGGTGCGAGCAGGTCATTTGTAACTTTGCAATCCTTCGAAATTGCTCAAGAAAATGAGATTCTCCTTCAAACAATTCAATTGTTTGCCTGCTGCTTTCTTGAATTGATTTCTCCCTGCTCATTATGCTGCTCTTACCGGCAGGTTTGCACACACAAAAGGAGCAGACACTTTTCCACCATCACAGGACCTGCTGAAAGCTTGTAACGATCCATCAGGAGTAGTGAGTGGACCTCCAGTTGCCTCTCAGCTGAGGAGGCACACACCGGATATTGCAGCTAGCAGGATTTCACACGTACACATCCCCTCACAAACACACACACACACAAGCAGACGCACACTCAGTGGCACAAGGTAATGACCGGATATTGCACACGTGCCTTAACAAAACAAAGCCAACCAGTTCAAGCAGGCATAAACAAATAAAAGTGTGTTTGCGTGTGCGTGATGGTGCTCTCCAGGTATCCATTCCAGTCTCTAACAAGCTGTGTGGATAACAGGGGAAGAGATGGGTGTTGGATCAAAGCATGTTTGCCAAAAAGCATTATGATGTGTTAAGGTCATTACTGTTCCATTATCTCATATAAAGATGATATAAAGCAGCAATCAATTGGCAGGGCCAGATTAAACTGTTAGGGGGGCCCGTGGCAAATATTTGCTGCTTGGCCCCTTCTGACCCACCCACCTCCGAGCCTCTGTGCATTGTGTATGTGCCCCGCTGCCTACAAGTTTCCATTAGTGTAGCCCACACACTGCACCCTACATGGTAGTAGAGCTACACCGATTAGTTGATCAGTTTATTGACTAATGCCTAACAAAAATGCAAAACATGGTTCCAGCTTCTCACATGTGAAGATGTACTGCTTTACCTTGTCTTAGAAATATACTGAATTTCTTTGGTTTTTGGGCAGTTGGTCAAACAACAAAAGCAATTTGAAGATATCAACCTAGTCTCTATGGAACTGTGTTGGGTATTTTTCACTATTTCATTTTAATTTTTCTAATATTTTATAGACCAAATGGCCACTTAACCACGTGAGAAAAGACAAGGTACATTTGTTACATGCCAGCCTTTTAAATTACCACAAACCAACTGACACACAGTGATTCTGGGGCCTGTAAGGCTCTTGGGGGTCCTGGTCCCCTTGGGCAATTTGCCTGGTTGGTAATTCAACCTTGTCAACTGGTGAGCCACTTTTGCTTTGACAGTCAAACTCTCTAAGGAAATCTGGGCATATAGAGAGACCAACTTTGATTTTTCCTCAGACACTGGGGATAACATTTACCACTGGGTTTTTCAAGATTGATGTCTCCACATTCGAGACTAATTTTGAAATCATAGTTTGGTATGCAAAGCTGTTTCAAGTATCCATTTCTGTGCCATCGCTAATTAAGGGGAATCTGGTGTTTTAGGAAAAGTTTGCCAACTGTGGGGGCTTTGCTGCATGAATGATTGGATTGTTGCCAGTTCAGAAAGAGCCTTCTCTTTTCAGTGCAAAACTACTCTGAATTAGTGCCTGAAAGAAATCTGATCATGTTAGTATGAAAGAAACTCCTACGGACAAATATTACTGAAGCAAAGCTCACTTTAGGCACAGGAATCTCAACATGTTGTCTGGCTTGATTTCTAACATTGCCAAAACGTCTGAGTGGATGGCTACTTCCCCACTGTGAGGAAATACTGCTTGGTGGATTTACTAGTCATGAATGGCGCCTTTTTTTAGCTAGGTATTTAATGAGATGCCTCTTGGCTGTGGAAGTGACGCTTGGTTCCAACTATAGGTAGTAAGATAGTTAGCTGGCAGTTAGCTTACATTAAAGCAGATAAACACTTTTGCTCATGCGTTTGTGTTTTGGAAACTCTAAGAAATGCTATATATTGCTCTAACCACGGGAGAAAAAGTTACATTTGCTACATATCCCATGTATATTTTCCCCTGCCTGATCCCTCATATGCCATTCAGAACTACCAGCTTCAATATTAAACAAAGACAAAACTGTGCTTCAGCCTCCTGTGAGGAATCACAATAATTACAAACCAGTGACCTGCTGCTTCCATCTCTGCCTTGTTTACTGCTTGCAGGAGCCCCACAGTGAGTGGGCCTTTTGCACCCACACTAGCACTCCTCAATAACAAGTGAAATTTTTCTCATTAGAGACATGATGTATTTATAGCTCCTGAAGGCCTGTTGGTGACCACAGCAACTACAGACCCAAGGTATGACCTAGTTTGGTCCATGTCAAGGTCATGTATTCATGTTTTTGCCCAACGGAAAGACAAATCAAAGTCAAACACAGCCGTAAAAATATACAAAAATAGAGAGTACTGTATGTTTACATGCACACCAGGACACCTAATGATTTCAAACAGATACTGTGAGTCATAAGATATACTGAAACCACAATATTCACACATTTGAAGTACCATTGATTAGCCTATTTTCATTGAAGACAGAGACCTAATTTATTTTTTCCCCTTCAAAAAACAGCAGATATAATAGAAATGTTCATCAGATCCATTTCCATGTTGGCCACCAATTTCCGAGCCATTCCCTGAAGCTACTGCTAATCCCATGACAGAGAAGGTCAGTTTCATGAAAAACACATATCGCTTTTGGGAATCCATCAGGAGGGAAAGGAGGCTGTGGCTCGTCCTGGTGCCTGACCTCATCTGAGAAAGCCAAATAGCTGTTCTTTAACAGCTACTGCTCCTTACCTAGAGCCACTCTGGCTGCCGATGCATCGTAGTTTATCCAGAAGGAGACCCAGGAGAGGATGGTAATCAGGATCGATGGCATGTACGTCTGCAGGATGAAGTAGCCAATGTTCCTCTTCAGCTTGAAGCTCAGAGACAGTCGAGGGTAGGCACCTAAGCGAAAGAGGAGACAGAGATGCAAGCAGTGCAGAAATTTATATCTAATAGAAAATTTTAAGGTGGTATTAAGGGTCACGGTGCATAAAATAAAACGTCAGGTTCAGCTAATTTTTAAAAAAATCACTTAAAATATCAAACGTGCCTGTAAAAACACCTAACTTATATTATTCCAAGGAGCATGCAGGGACACCTTGTGTTTTTGTTTCAGTTTCCATGACAACCCAGACAGCATGGGCTGGATTTATTGCCATGGTAACAAGTATCCCCTTCACCAGCTCAAAAACACACACCAACTCTTTCACACACACGCACACACAAAACTGTAACCCTATTTCGTGATGATGTGACACAATATTCAGGATGGTGATAAAAATTTTAGCACATTTTGATTGATCAATTCTCCACATCTCATCCACCTGCATAATTCATGATGATTCTGTGGGATTCAGTATTACTGCAAGAATAGTTTTATAAATGCATGTAGCAGCGCCTCTGATGCTTCATAAGTAAGGAATTAAAAATCATATTCCTCACTAGGATGTGAACGTTTCTGTCATTACTATTCCCATGACCTGGAATGTAAACAGTATGTGTGCCTGTGTGCACATGAGACTCTGACACGACGAGCGATGCACGATTTCTCATCAATCTCCCAGCATATGTCTCTATATGGACTGAATCTGTGGCTTGTTACTCCCGCTATTCTTAGCTATTTTCCATTTTCGTCTTATATTGGAGGAGAAGTGAGGGCCATTACGCTGATATTTCCAATCCGTGGGTTTCAGCCAAAGCTACTTGTGGTGAGCGTGGGTCCAATCAAGTTGGATAGAGAGTCACGCTGAAAAAACACTCATAAAGATTCAGTGCCTACTGTGTGTCTGATTGCAATAAAAATCATGTTATTTTAAAGCTGGGCTGGGCAATTTTGTTCATTAAATGTTATTTCCCACTATATAACTGACAGACTGCTATAATTGACATTGGATGACCCAATGGATGCAGTTTATAACCTGAGCTTATATGTGGTTCTACAGTATATGGGAATCATGTTAAAGAAATGCTGTTGTAAAGGTGAAACATTTGTCAGACAAGAACATGTAAGGATGCAACTAATGATTATTTTCATTATTGATTCAACTGCTGATTATTTTCTTGAGTATTCCATTAATCATTTAGTCTATAAGACCATCCAACCATCATCCAACCAGAAAAAGTCATTAGAAATGAAGGACACTTCTCTAAAAGTGTAGATCTTAAAAAATAATTTAATTAGTAATTACACATGAAATGGAGCTCAGTCTCACCTGAATCACATTACAAACAGATTATCTTAAGGGAGACAATTAAACCTACCTGTTTCTATAGATAATGGTATAGAAACAGGCACACACATATGTTTGACTTTGTTTAAATTCTGTTTTTACATAAAGCATTTCCAGCAGCAGCATGGATTTGTTTGGAATAAAAAGAGCCGAGTATGAGCAGCAAATACAAAGTAGCACTCAAAATACTCAAAAATACAACAAAATAAAACAAAACACTCAAAACAAATTAATGACTCAGAGAAAGACATGAGTGGTAGAAAGCAAAGAGAGACAGTATCTGGCCTTCAGGAATAAAATGACGAAGGATGATGACAACAGATGCAGCTCTTTTTTCAGGGATTATTGGAAATTTCTGGCAGATGATTGCTTTTGGTTTCCGTGAAGGCTGCAACTAAGAGCTATTTTCATATTTGGTGAAGATGTTGATTATTGTTTTTGAGTAAATTTTAAATTATCTTTTTAAATTGACCAAATAACATGAAAGCTATCCCTTAATTTATGCAATTTAAAGACATTAATTTCTCAACCAAGGTAACAATTTAGAGATGGCTTTGAAGCTATTTGGTCAATTTTAAGGGGTTTAAGGAATCCCTTAATGTATTATAATCCATTAAATTTGGAGTTTTCCCTGCTTCTGTGCCTTAATTTTTCAATTAAGTTCATTTTCAAGGTACAAATTAAGCATTCTTTTTTTTTTTTTTACCTCCTTTAGTTTTGTCCAACCAACAGCCTGAACCCCAAATTGATTCAATTGACAATGACATAAACAGAGAAAATCAATATCTCCTCACATTTGAAAAGCTGGAGCTTGCAAATGCTTTGCATTTTTGCTTCATATATAAAAATCAAGACACCTCAAATGTATAAAACCAGAGTAAAAAGATGAGCTCATTGTTAACCATATTATAAAGCTGGTTGGTGGTAAAACACAGACTATGCTGTATTTATCACATTGGATGATCCTCCTATATTTGGCTCATGGTTAACAGTTCTGGCAGTGAACAAACCAAACACAGGCTGAACATACACTCCATTACAGTGAGAATATGGGAACAGACTGTCACAGGTCTTAAAATATCCCATTCACTTCTTTTAATACATCCTGAAAGGCTGCTCCTCCAGCCTGAATCGGAACCGAGCATCTTTGCAGCAGCAGATGTAGAAGTGGTTTAAGAGAAGGTGGGAGGCTGAGGTTCTGTTGCGTGTGGGTGTAAAACTGTACTGGCTGTAACTGCTACAACAAACAACATCAGCGAGTGGGAAGAACACCATGTGTGAGGCCAAGGAGGAGACGGCGAAAGAAGAGTCGACAGGATGCAGGGATGATTATAAAAGTTGAGTTGGGGATGACGGTACAACAATAGCGTCTGGGAGGGTGGCTGGGGAGAGGAGGAGGTCTGCTGTCTGTCCTTTTTGTCTCTTTTGTCACCCTCGTAGCAGGGGTGTTGCAGTCAAGTTTAACATGCAGTGAGAGACTGTTGTCAGCACTCTGGTTCAGTAAGGTTTTTCGATAGCGGCGAGGCTCTAGGGAGGTCAATGTCTATCTGTCTATGTCAGTCAGTCCACCACTTTAGTCCAAAAACTACACTATCTCAAAATATAAAAATATCTCAACAACTATTGGATGGATTCCCATGACATTTTTTTTCATGGTTCCCAGACAATGTATCCTAAAAATGTTGGTAATTCCACTACTCAGCCTCTTTTTTTTGTTTTTCTCTTTCTTTTCCTCTTTTTGTTTTGTTTCATTAGTATTTACTTCTTTTGTTTTTAATTTTTCTTTGAGGTAAGTTCTCATTAGCAAATGTTAGTAACGTGCTAACACGTTAATGTTAATATGCTAAAACAAAAACAGTGAACCTGGTAGGTATCGCACCAGCTAAACGTCAGCATGTTTACTTTGTCACTGCAAGCACATTAGCATGCTGACATTAGCATTAAATAGTACTCCACCAACCAGAGATATCATCTTTATAATTTCACAAGTTTTTCTTTCTTTTCAAAACTAGGCACACACGTTGAAGCTCGACTAAATTCATAGTATTCAACTAATTCAACTATACAGATTCCTGCATGTTATGCTAGTAGTGGCTAATGTGGTCTGGAGCTGCTAGCCTAAAGCAAAAATGAGGAGCGAGCTACAGACGTCTGGTCAGATTTTTTTCATTTTCAAACTTATAGTCTTCACACAGCTCCCTCTGGAGCCACAAAAGGCTTAATACAACTTGTTCCACACATGCAGTAGTACTCCCCAAGACCTGTAAACAGCCCTTGATGTGTAAAATTGGTGGAGTGCCCCCTTTAAGTCAAAGACCTTGAGCACAGCCTCACAGAGCTGCTAGCTGCTAGACTCTTTTTCAAGGTCTTGTTTGGTGGAAGTGATGAATAAAATAGCGTTTTGCTTTGTAACACATTACTTCAGATTGTAGAGCTTCTTCAGAAAAAACACATTTGCTGTAGCACTTTTAAAAAACAATTGCTTTCTCCGACTTCAACCATGATACCACGTGTTTATCGGTATACAGCTGTGACAGGCTTTCCCTGGTGTTCATTGTTCCTTTAACAAGATCATTTTTTTAAGTTATACTGATAACCATGAGGTCAAGAAGTCCTGGCGAAATTGCTCTTTTTAATACTGTTGCTGTTTTACCGCCATTTAAATATCACTGAGATTTCCTTTAGAAAGTCAAGTATTCATTCTTGTGTGCAGAGGGGACAGGAGTGCTAAGGCATATTGATGAATTTCAGTACTATTTTCATTAAAAAATGTCCACTTTCAAGGCCATTTTTAAAAAAAAATTAATGAAGCACTTTGAAACCAACCTCAAACTTGAAGGAATATTCAAGGCCTTTAGTGTCAGATTACAGCAAAAACATAAAATATAGATGTTACTGAATATTTCAAGCTGTTGTTATGACAGGTCTCTTGACAGAACAAAGATGACAGAGCGAATGAAGACAGTAAAGGTGATGATAGCTTTGACATTGATGAATGCGCTCTATGTGACAACGACACACACTTAAATGTCACACAGCAACGTTGACTGGTCACGCGTACATTTGCATACTGTACGTACACACACAAACAGGCAGTGTTTGTCTGTGTGCTTAGAGGAGAATAATTGATGCTGCGGGCCTCATTCCACATGAATATATGATGCTCTGAATCCTGGGCTGTTTTTCTATCAGAAAGCAGAGTAATTGGCACCCAACCACACCTCTTACAAGTGAGAGGAAAAGATATACTAAAGGGAGGGAGAAGAGAAATGTGGGATAAGCTCCAAAAAGATAGGAAGAAAGTTGAAAAAAAAAAAAAACGACATAGGCTGAGAAAGATACCAAGACTGGACTGAAAAGAGGGATAGGAAAAGAAAAAAAAGAAGGGAATTAAAGGCTGGCTAGTGGCACGTGTAATGGAGGAAACCTGGTCATTAGCCAGCTTGGTGGGGAGCCTTTGATGTGCTTCACACATCCTGCCAAGAGCATGGGAGCAGACCACTGGACACTAAACTTTAATAGTCGCCACCCACAGGGGACATGCCGCTTCTCGCAAACAAGCGCACTATGCTGTGCTCGCCTCAACACATTCACACATGAAGGCTGAGACACACATGTACTGTACGCAGTCAGGAATGATGGTGAACGCAATGCAGCACGTGTGCAACATTGTTAGGCACAGAGATAAATATATACACACACAGAGAGAAAATGAGGGTGAAAGGAAAGGAGAGCGAGTCAGAGTGAAGCACTTGTGTGTAAAACAGCAAACAAAAGAATGATTTACTGTCCATGTCCTTTAACAGACTGGGTGTGACTCTTCCTCATGAGTCAAACCTCGGTGAGAAATTATGTTAATACTTTGTCACATAGCTTTTATTCCCCCCCCCATGGCTGTGGAGAAGCTCTCTGACTGTGTCTCCGCTGACAAGATTATATGGCAGTTGGTTAGGGAGCGTCAATAAAGTTCTGTATCTAGGCCTAAATGTCCATATAAAAATCTGATTAATTTGGGACACCAGACACATAAAAAACAAAGTTCACAGAATATATCAGAATACCCCTGCAGGCAGTGAGTGTTGCTGAGTTACCCCTCCCTGAGTTAGCAACACAAACTAATTACAACATGAGATACAATACTGCAAATGTTTTTCATGTAACTTGACAAATTGCCTTGAAGTGTCACCCTGTCTTCTAATTAATTGCCCTGAGAGATGAAATGCTCTAAAGAAAATGGCCATTGTGAACCTATAAATAACACTTGATTGATGTGTTTCACAACACCAGTTAATGACGGCACGACGTCCTGAGATTTACAAGCCGTGCACACCTCTTGTGTCTGCATTTATTTTTTCCTGAGCAACCATGCTTCATGTTTAATCAATAAATATTCATTAGAGGTTTGGAGGATAATTTGAGCTAGCTGCAGGCCATTGAAAGTCTTTTACATTACTGATGGCTTTGTATTCAAGAAGTTTATGACATTTAATTTATTTCTTTTACTGTGTATCTGAGTTTTTTATACAACATACCTTTTTTCATTTTGAGGCTGTAAAGGCTTTTCCTGCATTGCCTTTGTAAAAGTAAATAAAGATGTGAAATTTAATAGAAATGATTGAAAAAACAGATTTTCCATTTAAGAATCAAACTCTTTAAATAATACATGTGAATGCAAACTTAAGATTAAATTGCTTCTGACACACTGATAGATTTTATTGACAGACTGAATTGATTGGGGTCTTCAGCCACATTTTATTAATGTCAGAATGATGAGTGCCAGAGAACCCAAACCATTAATTCCAACGTTGCCTCTCAGGGTCAAGAACCACCTGACACGGACATCATTTGCTCTGTAAATCACAGCGTTTACGGCATGTTTTGGTTAAGTACCATTCCAGCATCCTTGCATCAGCCACTGTTACTTGAGGGATACTTCAAAGGCAGCACATTTCCTCACTTCAACCCAATTAGAAGCACTGACAAATACAGCTTCGGCTCTGAGGATTTAAGATCAACAGATCAAGCTTTGGCATGGATTTGTTTGCTACAGAAATTGATTAAATAATCAGCTTGAAAATAGGCCAACGCTTGATATGAACAATATCATCTAAAATGTAACACTCACTTGTCAGGCTTGTCATGTATTATTCCCAAAGGACAGTCTGTTGGGAAGGCCCAAGCCTGCTGTAGAACACACATACAGAACAGACCACATTGCACTACAGAGTTTAACATATTTACCTGTGGAAAAGACTACATTTCTGGAAACCAGCTTGTAATCGACAATGGAGAACTGAGGCAACTCGATCCGTGTCACCCCCGTTACAGCCGTCTCGCCTCCTTTCCAGTAGAACTCAATGTCATCTGTGGTGTAGCCATCTGCACAAGAAGACACACACATATACGCCAAGGTGTAACCATCTGTCTAAGCATCACTGGAGACCAAGATATGCAGTGTTGCTGATCGTCCAACTGGGCTGTCATTTGGAAAGGAAAAAAAAATGTTTGAAGTTGTTTCCAAGAACCAGACGTTGATTTGAGGAGAAGTCAGTCAGTTAATAGGTTCACTTGAGTTCACAAAAATCATCATTTCTCAAACATTCCTTCTGTCCTTGATAGCACTTTTTGGATCTCTCACTTTTCTATATATAATTAATAGTCTGCTCTGGAGGTGTCTTGAGAACCAGCTCTGACTTTCACTTCAGTAATTTGAGTGATATTAGGGCATTAGAATCACCCAAAGTTAGCTCAGTAACATCAATGCTAAACTTGAAATCTCATAAATTTAAAGCTGAAATTTTTTTTTAATATAATGGATGGATCAAATCACATTGTGTATTGTGCAGGCATTGCCTGTACTGGCAAATTAACAGAGAATTATCACCCGACTCTTAAGTTTCCCACAGTTCTACAAGGCATCTTAGTATCTTTTTTGGTTTTATGGCCTGCAATTTTAATCTACTGGTTCCCCATCACCATTATTGTCCACCTCATTACCAGTCACAGCATGCAGCTGTTTTCAGCAAAAAAAAGCTCTCATCCTGTAAAACCACTGTACGCAACCTGCACTGCACCAAACAACGGACAAAGTTAGCATAAAACTTGTGAACATGGTGGATAATTCAGCAGCTAAACAGCTAAATATTGGACTTACATTTGTCAGGTGGCCACAAACATGACTGCAAATGAATGCTAATGTTGCTCCATATCTGCTGGATGTGTAAATAGACAGCTGTATGCTAACAAGTTCGCTAGGCTATATATCAACTTTACAAGGTGATACAGTATATCAATGTCTACTGTTGGTGCAGCCACTGTTTATTTTCTGACTGATAAATATGGAGTTGTTGCACTGAAATAGTTCTAAAAAATAAATAAAAAATAAATTTTGCATTATTCTGTGTAAGTTTTACCTACAAAATATTTGGATGTGGGCCAGTAACATTAACGCCTACTTATCATTTTGCTTTAGCACTGCACTGTTCTCCTGCTATTGCTCAAGACAGTATATGCTACATGGTTGGCATTGAAAACCAGAATCACAGATTTACCAGGGACATATAGAGGATCACTTGTAAATTTATGAATGGGCCAATCTACTATAAACTTGCTCAGAATACAGTTGTACAATGTCTTCAGGTTTTGTTTATTTCTTGGAGCCCACAAATTTATGGCAGAAAAACTGTTATAAACTGGAGTCCTTTAAAAGATGTGGACATTTATTATAACCTGATGCACCAGATGGTTTGTTACACAGAACCATCTGAGAAGTCGTCCTTGGAAACTGTTTGGAAAAGGGCAGGCACTTTCAAAAAATACTTGGTAAGTGATTGGATAAACCATCTGTCTATCACTGTCTATCAAAGTCTATCTTGTGAGGCAGTTGGATTTGCGAGATCATGAGAGAATCCTCATAGGACGCTGATTGGTCTAAACCACGGGTGGTTCAGACACAAGCACATAACTTGAAGCCTAACAAGATGGATTCTTGAGTGATCTCATGATGTTGTGATCTTGCGAATCAAGCTGCCCTACAAGGTAACATTTATTAGGCAGAGAGGGTCTACAAAAGATGCTATTGAGTTATGTGAAGTGTAGTATCCAGCATTTTTTAGCTTAACCAATACTAAAAACTAAAAGTCAGAATACCTCCTTTGACTATTCTTTCAGTAGTCATATAGGCTATGTATTGTACAGTATTGTCATATAAGGTAAACCCCATTCTTCTACAGATCTAAAACAAATGCTACAGACCTCAAAAAAACTCAGATTGATATTGTTTCACTCAAACTAATATATTCTACACATGAGACTGTGCTGGTTTTCTTCTAAGCCTGTGCAGTGTGCTGAATGTCGGCCCGAAAGGCATTTTGGCCTCTCTACTCACAGCTCTCTATCTCCAGAGTGCAGTTCTGTTCATCCAGGGGATACCTCCTGAGATCCATCATACACGCAGCTGTCGTAGTTATCCTGCAATAGAAGACACAGATGGGGGAAGGAGAAGAATATATTTTAGATACTGTATGTGATTTACACAGACTGCATGAAAGGAAGATGGATAGAAAGCAAGTAAGAAGGATGACTATCATTTTTCTGGCCTATTTGATTGTTATTATACAAACAGCAATGCGAGTAAGTGTAATTACTGAAGAAGGAAGCATATGGGAGTGTGGGATTACAGTTAGATTAAAGCATAAAGGTGATAGAACTTGACTTTGTCAAGTGTTCGTTTGTTTTTACACTAAATTCCTCGGTTGGCATCATATCACTGAAGACTATTGGCATTGTCATCGTAAAATTAGATTATGACACCACCTCCAGGGTAAAATGCTGACTGGGTAACTGTATACATAATTATACTATAGATCCCAGGCAGACAAGCAGCCCTCACTTATTTGTTTCAGTCCATGTCCCATTCAATAAAACTGGCAACCCTCCATCTAGTGATTAAGTGAAAATTTGTGAAAATAAAATTCATATCACGGCAACACAGCTTGGCAGAGTTTAGTGCCTGCTCATCTATACTGGGTCATGAGGAGGTATCCCTTTGTGTATCAGATGTATGAGCTCAAACGGCTGATGATCAGACAGTTAAAATAAGCAGCAAAGTGAAATGCAAATTCAAAATGATTTAGGCTAAGTCTGCCCTGATTAAAAGCCGGCTGCTTGGCAGGGAGCCACTGGATGTCTTCATTCAGTTAAGACTCAGATGAGACTATGGAAACCCATTAGGTGATAATATTATACAGCTAAAATTACAATAACATAACATCAGGTCTGCAAGATATAGACATGTTGTCATTACTCTGACATACTACCCTTTACATATAGATTTCTAACTTGACATAACTTGTCATATAAGATAAATTATCTATGAACTTGAAAGCCTGTCTGCTTCCTCACCTTTTCATTCTGAGTATATGAGTATACAAATACGATTAAAACTGTACATATTTCAGACTTGAAATAATAACAGTAGAGCTGAAACATATTCACACATTCATCGATTAGTCGATTGACAGAAAATTAAGCAACAATATTTTTTTAAGGCAAAAATCCAGCTTTCCAAATATGAATATCTGCTTTTCTTAATCTTGCGTGATAGTAAATTGAATATCTTTGGGTTTTGGATCGCAGGTTATGGAGTCCTGAAGTGGTCAATATTAGTTAAATAACTAAATAAGACATTTGTGTAAAATTTATAAATGAACCTATAAATTCAGAATTCAGAAATGATTTATTATGGAATGTTGTTTTTATTTCATAATGGCATTTTCCCAACGACACATTTATTTAATGTCAATCTTCATAATGTCACTTTTTATTTCATAATGTCACTTTTTATGACAGTGGTGTCCGCCCCCTCGCCTTTCAGCCCATCAGCCCACCTGCTTCTCTTAAGCAAGCAAGCTCAACCACTGCTACAAAATCTAGCCAGCTAGCTCATTTTAACTAGAGCAACAACAATGTCAAAGTAATTCTGAATCAAACAACTGGAGGCTGCTATTGTAAATAAACACAATACATACAGTACAGTGACATTATACAATAAAACAGGGCTCCATAGTGGGTTGGATAAAACCTGTAAATATAGAGTGTCTTTAATACCATGATAGGAATCTGTATTCAGCATGTTACTCAGCCCTACCTGACATACATTTATGTAACGGCTCATATCACAAACACCACGTCACACATCTCCCTCTCGCTTTGATCTCTTGAAAGCATTGAGAGGTCTATAAGTAGCCCACAAGCCTAAGTGCTATGAACTCCACTTGCATAATCAAGCATGGCTGTATGACTGTAAAGTATGAACACTGACAGACACAAACATACACACAAACATGCAAGTATGCATGCAAATACACACGCACACACTTTTCCTTTTGCACTCTAATAATTCAAAGCATGCATCCATATTCATAGGTCACACCAACTCTTCTGAACCTGCCTGTCGAAAAAAGATCAATGGAAATTCAAAACAAGGGCTTTATGAAACAAATATCAAACAGCAGCTGCAAGCTTAACATTGCATTAATGCACCTTCTAACCTGTTCACAGTTCTTTTCATGGATGATCTCTGACTGTGCACTCTTTTCCTAAAAAAAAATCAAATGCCAGGGTGCCCTTGAGCATGACACATAATCCTGTGGTTGCACAGCGGCCAGCAGCAGAGAACTGCTAAGTTCTCAGTTGGGACACTGTGGTGCCATAATAGGGTTTTTAACACATAGAGTTAACTTGACACTGGGAAACATCTGAGAACGTTTTTGACCGAGATTCAGTTTTTCGCACATTGTGGGGAGTGTTAGTCATTTGGATGTCCCAGAAATTGCACATTATCACTCTCACAGCATAAATAACCTCACTTTCTACACTGTGGTATGAAACACAGTGAATAATTACACCTGGAATTAATTTAGAGGACATTTAAAACTGAAATTCTCTGTATCTTTCTTATTAACAAACATGTTACGTTATGCTGGCATCATGGATGAAGGCAAGGACAGAGAAGCTACAGACATATGACAATGTGTTTTCAGTGCAAGGCAGAACCTACCTGAGGCCGTAGAGAACGGTTCCGTCTGGATGCAGTCGGATCATTCGGTTTTTGACGGTGACTCCGTGGACAAAAGACTTCTTGTCGTTGAGGAAGTATGTGTCTGGGACCCAGAGCTGGTCGGCAACCCTGTTATCCAGGGTTAAGTTGAGGGGGATTCCTACGTAGGCTAGACGCTTGTCCCTCCAGTACTGTTGGAAATACATGGTCAACGTGTAGTCCTACAAAGACAGACAGAGGAAAAGAGACTTTTTATTACCTATTCTATTAAGTAGATTCTTAAATTACAGATACATACATGTATACTGCACAAATACACACGATTTAAATCTCAAATTTAGCAAGTTTTACACCAGCTTTACTGCACAGATGAAGCAAGCTGCTGCAGACCTCAAAAGCAAACATTAACAGCTTTGAAATATTTGCTCTGCCCATTCCCCTACTGTTGATGCTCCTAATATTTATGTGACATGACACAGCATCCTACAAGCTGGAAGGAGTGTGAGCCAACTGGTTCACACGCTGCAGCCAAAATTCTCAGATGTGCCTTTGCCCTCCCTTCTGGAATACAGTAACGGATACAGCAATGTGCCATTGTAAAACAGCGAGTGGGCAGGCTGACTCATGTAGCTGCAGCTTTAGTGGAAAAGTTCATAGAAAATTTTCGCCTAATATGTCAACATTTTTCTCTCCCTTAGTAGTGTAAGCACAGTGAGGCTCAGAGTTGAACTTTAATGGCACCCAAAAGCTTTTTAAACATATGTTTCCTTTCATTTAATTCAAGTAGGCTGACTCTTGAGCATTAGAGGACATTATTTTTCCACTAAAATAGAGTAAATTAATGGCTGCTTTTTTTATGCTGTTTCATTGTATGCCAAACTACTTTTATTTTGTCTCCATCGAGGACCAAAAATGGAAATATGTGCCTTAAGCAACACTTTATTGTGCTATCCTCTGAGATCTTATGTATTTTGATAGTCTAATATGTATTTTCCCATTTCACAAATGCGATCAAAATCAAAGACTGTATCTCTAAGGAGCCATTGCTGTATGCAAGAGATTCACCACTTCCTGTATGTAGTCTAAGCTCCGTAAACTGCTGAAGCTGGTTGTTAAAGCGGGAATATAACTTTTGAAAGAAGAAATAAAACATTCTTCATCATGCAAATGGAATACTGAATAGATAAGCATTAAAACACACTCGTGCTCAATTAAATACACTCTCAGGTTTTGTCATTACAGATTTACTTTGCATGACCAGTAGCTTTTGCCAAGTCAATTCTCTGACTTAATGAATCTTTTTTACTTGTGTTGCTGTGACCCCATGTTTTAGCATTTACCAATATCCCTCAACAGCGACTTGCTGCCAAAGACGACTGTGCTCAAAAGACAGTTACACAAGCTCACTTTAAACTGAACTGGTGGATCCTTTGCTATTTGGATACTGCTGACCACGACTGAACCTTAGTGTTTATTTTCATTTTATGTTTGATTTATTTTTCATGCCAATTTCTGATTTGTTGTGGTAACCTAATGTTGTGGGTTTTGAGTAATGATCATTGATTAATCTATCTATAGATTTTTAGCCAAGCTAGTGGCATGGCTCTAGGGATGCAAATGTCTATCTGTCCATCCTGGAAAACTAATGACATTCCCATCAACCTCAGCTGTGTTGTGTTTGGTGCTAAGCAGCAAATGTTAGCTATGCTAACAGACTAAACTAAGATAGAGAACCTGGTAAATATTACCTGCTAAGCACCAGCATGTTAGCATTTAGCTCAAAGTGTCACTGTACAACCTCAGAGAGCCACAAGCATGGCTCTTAGTCTTGCTTGGATGAGCTCATGTTGTTTATTTGGTAAAACTGAAATGTCGAAAAAAATGATTGAACTTAATGTGCAAGAATAAAGAACAAGCTTATAGACTGTCATTATCAAAAGGTTCAACCATGTAGAGCACAAACATCTGTTTTAGTTATCAGTTTTACCACAGATAGAGAAAAAAGGTTGAAACACTAGTTCTGCTTATGCTATTTGTGTTTCTTGACAGTAGCCTGACATCAGACAGCTGACTAGCTAATGTTAGCTACGCAGCCAATTAGAATCCCCACATTCTCAGGGCTTCTCTTGCTAACAGTTAATCCCTCAACAGCAGGAAACCCACAGTGCATTAAGTGTGCAGTCTTTTTTCAGTCTGTCTCTCTTGTACATTAGATGTGACCATTAAATTCACTACGAGGTAGCCAGAGCCAGCTAATCACCAGGAGTCGGAGACACCTGGAGTCAAAGTTTTTAGTCATGACTTAAGATGGCTAATGTAGCTTGATTTTGACTATGTAGACATTTAACACACTGTGGAAAGACAAAAAAATCATCAAATTAATTCAATATATCACCCAACAAGAATTGCTTAAAGATCCCCTCCAGACATGTATTAAGATATAGGCTGTATGAATACTCTGCTTGGGACAATAATATTTCTGATATGGTTTTTCCACAGAAAGGTATAGCCTAATTACTACTTTAAATTCCTTATAATTGCCTCTATTCCTTCTCCATTAACAATCCAGAATCTATCAATGTGTAAGTATTTTTCATTTCAGAGGTTTAACTGCTGGACACAAAATATCTCCTACTTCACTGTTAAGTCCATTCTCAGTGTTTGTGCATTGGAGGCTTTAAGTTTCCACGTCACACTTGTGTAAGTTGAATATTGGCTCCAAACTAGTTGTGATGTCATAAATCCTGCTCATAGGCCCACCCCCAAAAATCTGATTTTCAGTGAGCACAGAGAAAATGTCCACTTTTGGCAGATTAATGTGAAAACAGCCTTCTAGTGTCAAACACTGCACATACATCATCCTGTACAGTGAAGCTCAAACATTCAACCGTAGGAACAAGAACAAAAACATATTTTTGAGTGGAGGAGGACTTTGAAGTCCAGCCATAAGGATACTATTAGTCTTGAGGAATAAAACATTTTTAGGACAGTTGTGTAAGAAAATAGGACGCTAAGCAAGTAAATCTTTTTGTTTTGTCTTTATTCAAGTAGTATTTGACCAGAGCAGAGCTGGCTGCGGCGATAGAGGACAGAGCCCCTCCCTCCTTCCATCCACATCACATAACCCACTTACCCAAGCTAACATCTCTCCCTCTCTCTCCTCTGTTTCTGTTTTTCTCTCAGTCTGCCTGCACCCCTCTCTTTCTCTCTCTCTCTCTCTCTCCGGGCAATGCCATGATCTCCCCTCTGCCCGCTGTGGCGTTGAAATGAAACCAGCCCGCACCAAGCTGGCACTGGCAAAGCACACATGTCTTTTTGGTGCCGCAGTTTTCCGGTTCACAACGAACGGATATAAAAATGTATTTCAGCAATACTGTAATGACTCTCTATAACCTTCATGTGTGTTACAGTTGTTACATAACCAAAATAGTTATTTGTCTTTTTGCCCCTCATGCACAATCTCAAGACTGTGTTACTAAATGCTTACAAAACACTCGGAGGTTTTGAATTTTCATGAGACGACTTAAAAATAGAATGAAATGAAATTATGCGAGGCTCATAATAGAGTCATGGGTATAGGTCTGATCCTGTGCCGCTGTATGGTAATTATTCATTCCTTTCTTTTTTTACTGATACTTCATATTAAACGAATGTGTTTTCCAGGTTTGGTTAGCACACAGAGATATGAACAGGGAAGATCTTAGTCAGCACAGGATACAGATTGGTCACACAGCATGAGGAGGAAAGCTCATTGGCACTGAGCCATAAATGTATAGTGGTGGAACCATGGCCCGTTTGGTAGCCTGCAGCCGCCAAACGAGGAAGCAAGTCTGGTTGTGGGGCTCGATATTACTACCAATGATGTGAAAGGAAAGAAAATTATATCTAAAATAGTAACAATAATGTCTAAGCAGTCTTTAAACCATGACATAGCAGGGACTACTTTCTCTGACTCCACAGGATACACAGCTATGGTGGAAGAATACACTGTAGCTCATAAAAAAACACTAAGAATGTATTGCCAAGCTTAATCCTCTTGTCTATAACAGAGCATTGCATCTGATAATCCAGTGATAGCATGAGGTTGACTACTCTTCTGCTCCTGTAAGTGATAGCAAAATAAATCCTTGTCAGTTTCTAGGGTTTTGTGACATACAGGGTGATAAGCGCTATCAGTCATAGTTCTATTAAAGTGGTCAATGTGGATTGATCACAGCATGTGGTGGGAATTAAATTTCGCTGTATGAATAAGTACCGTAGACTTGCCTTCCCCCTCTCCTCCATTATCACTGTAACTTTACCCTCCATCAAACCCGACGAATGACTAATGTCTCTTTCACACTGCCTTGTTTTGACCCTTATCACATCACTTCTCCTCCTCCCGCTCTCTGCTGGAGCTCTACCCCCCCACCAACCACCCCTCCCTCCTTCCTTCTTCTGTCTCTCCCCGAGTGGTATCGCACTTTAGGTATGTATTTCCATCTCCCGCTAGAGAGTCAGCAGGTGGGCAGCCCAGCGTGTGCGCACACGCCTCGTAACACATAAATGATTTAAATTAACCATACAGCCTGTACAAACACACGGCCAAGGAATCCTCATCAATGTTTCATACAGACAATCAAAATGAATTTCAGATGAGTGAGGAGCTTTCTAGCTTTGCATTACCTGCCCTGAAACTTTTTTTTTTTTTTTTTTCTTTAAGAGAGAGGTGGGCTCAGATTTTCTATGAACTAGGACTGTATGGATTATGAATTATTGACAACTCCCCCATTCCCTACAACACATCAATTCCCAATTCACACAGCTTTATCACTGCTGTTTGGTTATTAGCATATGTTTTCAGCAGAGATAATGACAGTGACCAGTGGAAATGATTTCAAGCAAGCCTCAATTATTCAATAAACTCGACTGGATAATCACTTTCATTCAGGGTGTGTGAGAATTCAGATAAGCAGAGTTTTGGCTGTGAACTGACCCATATTCAATTTAATCTCTCTCTCTCTCTCTCTCTCTCTCTCTCTCTCTCTCTCTCTCTCTCTCTCTCTCTCTCTCTGCAGCACTACCACACTGACTGCTATGTCGTGATACCACTAGTATCTAGGAAATATCCTGCTAACATTGTTTGTCACATGGCATATGTTCTCTGTCCCCGGCATATGCTGCTGTTTTATCAACAACTAGCTCTGCCTCGTTATCATCATCATCATCATCATACACTACAGCGCAACAGAACAGAAGAGGAAATGTGTTAATAAACCGAAGAAGAAAAAAAAAAAATTACATCTGACACATATCAAAGGCGCTCTGCTCAACAGCAACATGAAAAATAAATGATCGCAGCTCTGCAAGTTTCCCCCGACTTAACTTCCCCGTTTTTGCGCGGGAGAGAAAAACGGTGATATGATATGTAATCACCGTGTACTCCATATGAACCCCTGTTCACTAAAGCAATTTGAGTCACTTCAATGTAATTTCAGAACGTTCCCTCGGGATGGCCCTGAGGCGGTATACCACCGCAGTGCGGGGGAATCCCTAACAGAGTGCCTGTCCCCCTCCCCTTCTGCTGCTATAGAATGGTAAAAATAGCACTGTCCCTTATTGAGAGCAAACAACAGGGAGGTGATTGAATTGGGCTTTTCCTCCTAAATGACAGCAATTGCCTTCAATATATAGGATAATTTCCTCACTGTCTAATATTTCATGATGTATTGCCTCATAACAAGGAAAGAGAAGGCGAGAAAAAAAGAGACACAGGGAGCCAACACTTGTAAATGTACACCATTTTTCTCTTAAATGAACAAAGCTACAGTGACAAACTGTACACAATCTTTACTTTTTTTATAGGCGTATATCATATTCTTTTCCCTCAAAGTCATCCTCCACTCAAAAATGTATTTTGCTTTTTGTCTCTTGAATGCTTGACCTTCACTGTGCAGAATGATGTATGTGCAGAGTTTGACACTAGAAGGCTGTTTTCACATTCATCTGCTGAAAGTGGAAAGTTTCTCTTTGCTCACTGAAGAGCTCAGTTTAAAGTGAGTACCTACGAGCACCATTTGTGTTCATCACAGCTAGTCTGGAGCCAATCGTGGGCCAGTATTCGACTTAAACGATGTGGAAACTTGAAGCCTCCAGTGCACATACACTGAGAATGGACTTTTCAGTTAAGTAGGAAACATCTTGTGACAAAGAGTTAAACTTCTGAAATGAAAAATATGTGAATGAGGTCCCAAAAGTTTGTCATATGCTTAAATAATAGATGCACTTAAAGAAGACAGAGCTCGAGATTTCACAGATCTTTTGTTTAGGGAGAAATATCCAAAATCGGGCCTCAAAGGAAGAAGCAGTAGATGATTATCTGCTGCTCCAATCAGTGACTCACGGTGTCTACCCAAACCAAAGAAACAGACCTTAGGCCTCAAGAACCACTCGTACAAACAGATTTGCTCTTAAGAGGCACCTACAAGTGATTTAAGAGAACTTTTCTCACATTTAGAATTTTCTTTCAGGTTCAAACGAAATTCACAAGTGCCCCAGACCTGTTGTAGGAGTCATGTATAGATAGTGTGACTTTATCTAAAGCTGGAAAAAAATGTTTGACTTCAGAATAATGAGGCTTTAGTCTGAATGGGTTTGGAGTTTTTATATGTTATAAAAATTCAATGACATTAAAGTTCTGGCACAGAAACTTCTACAGTTCAGTAGCTGTCAGAGAAAGTTCTCTCAGTCTGACAGCAGTCTCAGGGTCTTTACGCAAGTGGCTGTCAGGGGGAAGATGCTCTGTTTTAACACCGCAGTGTAACATCACCCACTGTTGTTAGCCTAATGTTCTTCCTTGTAGTGTCTGCATGATTTTGTCAGCACTTCCTCTCAGCACGGACCAATTTGCCTTCTAAAGATGACTTTTAGCATCCTTCTTTATTCCTGTCAGAGTACGATGCTGCTCTGATGACACGTCATTGGCGGCCATATTGAAATTTTCAAATTTTCTAATTCATTATGTTTTCTTTTGCTGATTTCGGCAGTGTGAAGTTCCTCATTTTACTCGTGCGTAACATTTTATGTGAATGATATTTTCCAACAAACGGAACAAAACAGGTCACCTTAGAATAATACAAAAATATTCTTGCACGAAACCCAGCGTGGATCTCACGTATATGATGCTCCTGAATATGATTCTCACTATTCCAATCATTTTGATTCTCTTATAATACAACAATCAACAATAATCAAGAGTGGCTTTTCCTTCATATCATTCCAGCGGGGCTCTTTACTCTCCTTCTTAAACCTCATATATCTGCTGTCTCCATTACAGTAAGTGGAATCAGACTTATGACCTTTTCAGTAACACCCATCATAAATCAAGTTCATAGTTCACCTGCCCCTTTTTATTTGCTACAACATAACGGCTGCTTGAGTGGCACCGAGAAAGGAAAGGAGGCCGGCGCCTGTCAATTTTAGATCCCCCAGGCCAACACATGCAGTGTCTTAAAGGTGTATGCAGCTCTGAGCGAGGCTATTATCATGCAGACGTGAAGAGCAATAAGATCGCTGTAGAGTTAGGATCAGTAGAACGGGGTAAAAATCATGAGTCCTTTCATTGGGTTGACACTGCAAACCAGGAAGTGCCCGCTCTGCTTATTCTAAATCTTAGTGATCATCACTTCATCCTACAGCGCGCTCTCTCCTGAGGCCAATTACATTCCATCAGGCAGGAAGCCGGATGCCGGATAAAAGACATGCGGGTATATTAAGCCACACTCAGAGCACAAAGAAAAGACATGCTCTTTTTGCATTGCTGGAAGACCTATATAAGATAATTAGGGTGACATAGTTAGTGCATTGGCAATGTCTGATTCCAAGATGTATTTTATGCAGGAGGGCATGTGGTTACCAGGTTGTGTACTTGAAACCGAATGAACCTTAACGTCTAATAAAATCATCCTGATGTCATTCAGCAGAAATCCACATGCATACATGTATCTCAGTTACACTCATCAAGGCGAACGAATCAAAGAGAAGCTAGTTCGTGAGCTTGTTGTGCTGTCTTTTGGGAGCCACTGCAAAAAAAATCTAAAAAAAACAAAAAAAACAAACAAACAAACCCAGCAGCAGGAACATTTGGAGAAAGAGAGCGATCTTTTCACCTCTCCATAATGACAGATTTTTTTTTTTTCCTCTTTGACACCCACACACAGCCGTGGGTGTATGGATGACTAGCTTGTTCAGCCTGTTACTGCAACTATATCCACAGTGCAAACTCTGACCATTTTCCCCTGTGTGAGGAGCTCTACCTTCATTGTGCTGTAATTTAATTTCCCCAAATTATGATGACTTTCACGTGGCACAGATAATGGACTGGAAGGCCTCGATAGCTCTTACGGCAGCAGAGAATCACGCCTGTTTGTCCATTTCGGCAAGAGACGCTCACGGTAATGAAAACACACCTACACAAAGTGCCCTTATTTTGCACTTAAACTTTCTTAATAATAGTATTTTTCAAAACACATTACAGTGCAGACAACACTACGCTGTGATGCTTTCATTTCCACCTCCAAACCTTCCATTAAACCAATTGTCCAATATCAAAAAAACCTTTTAAAAACCCTGATAGGACTGCAAAACAGCACTAACAAGTGACACCTTCTCAGGTGATCCATTCTTAAGTGTACAGCTAGTTTCCAAGTAAGCACTGCCTCAGCACACACATAATCTATTTTGCCTTGCTCTGATCTTGTCCTAGTATGTGTTTCTCATCAGCAGAGGCCCCCGGCACACCACAAACAAACCTCAGAGGTAATTAGTGCCTTTCTCAGACGCTTTAGCATCTGCTAGTGCAGGAGCTCTCGCACCACGAAGACGTCGGGAGTAGCAGAAGCTGACTTTGTCGACCTGCCCCGCCAGGTGGATTCTTGGACGAGCCAGATGCTTTATTCACTTGCTGGGGTATTTCGATCAGCTACCACCTCCTCTCTCTCTCTCTGCGTCTCTCGTTTCACTGGATTTCTCAGATCTTTGATCCTTTGCTTTCTCTGCTCTTTTCTGTATCACTCAGTCACTCAATAAATCTTTAGATCTAATAGTTCTCCACTTCTCTTTATTCCTCACTCTCTTGATCTACTGATTGCACTAGTGCAATGTCCAGTAAAATTCCCAGGGCTCATAGTGCTGCAAGAACCACCTTCTACTGGCTTGGGTTGATGAAATGAACTCCCACTACACATCAAATAAATCCAGAGTATAGATGTGTATAGGAGTCAGGGGAATATATAATGTGAGGCAGCAAACAGAGATCCACTTAGGAATTAATCATCAATAGTGAGTATGAAGGGACTGTACACAAATTATTGGGGTGAGGAAGGGGGTGAAGACACACCCCAGTGTTATTAATATTTTCTTTGGACTTCCCTCTCAATATCAGAAAACTAAAATACTGATTGCTGCAACTAGTTTCACCATTCATTATTTAATAATTATAATACAGACAAACTTAATATAGCACATTTAAGTTATTATACTGTCTGTCATGATGCAGACTAAAGTGAAGGAGAATACGACTATTGGTAGAGAGAACATTTAATCAGTAATATCCATGAAGATTTACATGTTGGTCCTGTTAGGTGGTTGAAACGGAGACAGGATTGTGCACACTAAAGCCATCACTGGTAACTAATAGTAGTAGTAGTAATTAATCCTGCATGGGAAGGCTAAAATATAAATTTGGGGTGAGAAAAAACTTCAAGGATGCTTTTCTACTTTCAAAAAAGTCAACCATTCCTTCAGCAAAAAGAAAAGAACATAATCTTCCCCATTTTCTCACCTCCTCTCCTCACTAATAATTTTTGTACAGTCCCTAATAAAGCACTTAACCCATTACAAGAACCAATCAGTCTTTTACATTCCCTTCAATACAGACTGCACATTCATATGCATGCACATATATTACCTTGTAATACCTGTGATTATTGACTCACACTCATTTGCTACACCTCAACCTTAAACCCCACATTCGATGCCTAACCTTTACCCTTTGTACTGATTTATCTGTCACTTTGTTAACCTAATGCTCTTTGACTTAACCTTAACCTCACCCCAGCTCCCAAAATTAACCACCCTTCTCTTAACAAGGTCATCAGGTGCTTCAATTTTGTCTTGGTTTTCTACAACAGTGAGTAGATTTTGGATTTCTCACACCTTTTACTCACAAATTACACTTTATATGCTTGTGTTGTGTTGCATTCTTTCTTTTTCTCTTTGTATAATAGAGAGCGTCACATCAAGCCTGGAATTTAGCGGCATTGTTTCTTCATCTGCAAATCTGTGTTCCTTGTAGAAAAAAAAACATTAAGCAGGATTTCATCATAGCAAGCAGTACTTGTCTCAACAAACCCTCAACTTTTAAAACTGGTTTGCAGATTATGCCCGTGGGTCGCTCCGCTAGACTGATGAAGTGGGTTTAGTAGCTGAAGTTTTATTGAAATGAATGTATGATGGAGCCTATAGCAACTTATTTACGAAAGAAATGGAAAGAGCAGCGTTTGTCGAGGCTCTGCTGTTTAGTGCTGCTCGGTGGATAAAGCATGGCACTGTCATTGTCGGGACAAAAGCACTCATTATCCATTTCCCTCCGGTAACCTCCCCCCCCAAAAAACTGCAGACAGCCCCAGCATTGTAGCTTGCACAAGATGAAAAGCATCCACCAAATGTCAAACACTGGTGCAAAAATAACAAACAGCTTGACCGGTCTTGTTTTGGCTTCAACACTGGATAACAGCCAGAAATTGTTCGTTTAATGAGCGCAGATGCACATGTGCAGTCCCTCGGTGCTTTGGTGGCAATGAGAAATAGACCTAATTAATCATCACTTTAAGTGTGATCTCAGCTGTCTGGCTCCCTGGTTGATCAGCTGCCTTCATACGCTCTGTAGAGAATAGCCTTGTTGGCTTGCTGGTTAATATTAGCAACTGAACTCTTGGCAAACAAAGCTTTTAGCATGGATCATGAAGGCTTGGCTAAAACAATATGCTACAATATGTTACATCACTGCATGATAGCATCCCATGCAACCAAGGGGATATATACTACAAATTTACAACAGCAAATACATTTTGAGAGATGTAATGCCACTTGGAATATGTTTTTATCAACACGATGAGGAAATATTTTGTAAGGAATGATGAGTGGCTGACAAATGAATGTTTTGGTTAAGTTTAGGGAAAGATTGTGGTCTTGGTTTAATACTGAAAAATTAAAAAGCAGGGCTACAACTAAGAATTATTTTCTTTGTCAATTAAACTGCTGATTATGTGTTATGTTATATTATTTAACCTGGAAAGTGCCTCATTGAGATTAAAAATCTTTTTTTTACAGGCCAAGATAGCAACATAGAATAAAACAGAGGTTACAAAACAGGATAAAATATGATGAGAATCATCGAAGGATTAAAAAATGCATAAGTTCAAAAAGATTCAGCAAGATGGTGAAACAAAAGCAATATGTATACCATTAAATATACCATAGTAACGTCAGAAAACAGTGAAAAAAAAGTCCAAATAGCTTGCTTTGCCCAATCAACAGTTCAAAACCCCCAAAAGTATCACTTTACTAGACAAAGAAAAGACAAATCCTCACAAGTGAGAAGCTGGAAGCTCGACTACTCTAAATGTTTCAGCTCTAATTAAAAGTGATCTGAAGCAGGAGACAGTTTACTTTACTAATATCTGACCGAAACTTCAACCTTTCCCCAAAGCCAAAGTTTGTGCATCCAACACTTTGTGCACCCACCATCCACCCTGACCACCTCCTTGTGACTTGTGTGCGGCATAACACTTCCTTAATGTGAAAAATCATTGCCACTAAACATAAACCAGGCAATAACCCAGCAATTACTTGTACGTTACCCTTAAACCATCTTTGTCAAAAGAAATTAGTGGTATAAAAGAATTTGTAGGAGGCAGGGGCGAAGTACAGGGGTGCTTCAACCCAGAGCACTAGCTGGAAAGTCAAAGCTAGAAATCACCTGGTGAAGTAATCGTTGAGTCATTAGCATTGATCAACACCCGCCCACATACACACACACATCCCACCAGACACATAATGATGATTTTCTAATATGGCGCAGGAAAAATCTAGCCTTTTTCCTCTTTTAGTAGATCTGGTCAATAAGGATCAGACATTACATGTGCGGAAAGATTTTCTGTACATTTTTATGTCATGATGCTTGAGTTGACAGTGTGCATATAGGAGAGGTTGAGGAGTAAACTTCTGCATCCCTGACTGATCTAAATTTGACTCCTCATGACTGCAGTGCTTTAGTGACTGTATTGTCGTAAAAGCGCACAAGCTCACCAGCCATCATCTCTAATAAAAGTCATAATGGTTACACCTACACAGGCACATGAAACGTGTCAGCATAGAGGTGTTGATCTGGAATCGGTGTTTGCTGCTTGTGGGTTTTAAAAGCCTGGATCCAAAACCAATTACAACGTCTGCACCTGAGCAGGTCATTCAATCTGCTGCTGGGAGACTTAAAACATCATATTTTCCTGCAAAAAGAAAGGAAATCCAGCTAATGGGGTGAGGCGGTGTCACTCGTTTCCGATGCAATTTGGGTCATCGTCAGCTGATATTTTAAGAACAGCCTGAAAAACAATAGCCTGAAGTTACTTCACTGCATGTGGGTACACGTGTCAACACAGCGTCCGGCTCGCAAATTAGCAAATCCAATCAGAGTTCCCTGATAGCTGTCTGCTCTGTGGGCCTCCTGGGAGGACACTCCTGCACTCCTGAACACTGTTAACTGTGGCTCAAGAGGTTAACAAGCACAGCAAAGTGAGGCTTCCTCCGGCTGTCGGTTATGAAGGTTAAAAAGATTTAAATGTTCTTCAGTGCATGACTTGGAGAGTCTACTATGCGCTCAGTGCATATTTTCCACGCTCTGTGCGTTGCATATGCATCGTATTGATTGTGAAAACACAGTTACAGCTTTCCATCCCTTCTCTCAGTCAGTCGATGCAACTGTCTGAGGATCAGCACTGTTGGAAGCAGGACCAGGAAGCTGCAGTATTATCTTTTATTTTTACACCCAGGCTGAGCTCTCTGTGTATGTAAGGTAACACTGTGCTGCCAGTCTGTGAGATAAATATGTTTTATTGCTTACAGGAAACCCAACCCATCCATCTCACCATCACATAATGGCCTGAAAGGAAAAAAGAAAAAAAAGAAAAACTGGATTCACGTCAGCACTTCCTACTACAGTCAGCCAGCCAGCATACTGTACAGCTAAGGAATCATGTTGTGTGAGTGCCAATACATTTCTGTATCAGCTCAGACAGACATGGGGAGAGGGGCTGCGTGCATTATGCGCTTGAGTAAACACAGAAAAACAGCAATTGTGTGATGGAGATTCACTCACCATGTTGACTTCTGACACCATGTCTATGCTCGCCACGTCTATGCTCATCCCGACTGCAACAGGGGCCCCTGGAAGAGGTTAAACAGCAGAATATGTATATAGGCCTACACCTCTACACCTGACCACAACACTGTGAATGGCGCCAAAAATAAAGCTGCCTACGGCGTGAAGGAGGATTAACGGGGAGGGGGGTAAACACAGCACATACCTCCAAAGTCCGGTCTCAGTCGGATATCATATCCCTTCAGCAGTTTATCCACCGTCTCCTTGACGAAAGACATGTTGCCCGGTTCATTGACGCTGGAATGACATCAAAAACAAGAGCAAAACATCACCTTGACTCCTGTATCAATCAGCCAGGGCAATAACCTTGACTTCACTAAATGACAAAAGCACTCACCTTTTCGCGCAACACACAATCGAACCGACAACCAGCGCGGAAAAGACGCGAAATTGACGAACCCTGTGCAAAGCCAACATCACCTCTTTCTTTTTCTTTTCTTTTCTTTCTTTTTTTTTTTCTTAATTTGTTTCCTTGTTTACAACCACAACAAGAGCGAAGAGCCCTCCCGCCTCAATCAACAGTCGAGACGGTTCCGGACGCTCTTCAAAAATCAGAGTAAATCCATTGATTGCCCAAGAGGAGAAAGTCGGGCTGAGAGGAGGAGGGGGGTGAAAAGTCAGCGGCTTGCTATGGATGGAGTCAGATATGAAATATGGGCTGACATCGCCTCCCTGTCATAAATACTGGCTCTGCTTTTTCCTTTGCCGTCTCTGCCTGTGCAAGAGCATTCAGGAGCTGAAGCGCATATTGATGAGGAGGGTGCGCAGGGATGCTGCTGCTGGTGGCGGTGAAGGCACTCGGCTTGTTCAAATGAGAGATGAAGCCCAACACTTATACACTGTAAAAAATGCCCTCCAGTAGCTGCAGTACGGTCTGTGAAGTGAGATTTTTTTTTTAGCTTATTTTGGAGTGTGTGTTGCCAACAGGGAAAGTAACACACTTTCAATCAACTACTATCAACTTTTCCCATGGTGGTCTTAAATTATAAATATATGTATTTTTCTTAAACTGTCCATTTACAGTGTCAAAAACTGTTTAAAAGGACATTTTCAGGAGTTGCAGGATCCTACAATTCCCATAATGCAGCTCAGTAGCATCTTTTCATTAGACCCTCCATGGCTGGTAAATGTCTTTCAAACTGCACATCCCAAATTATTAATTAAGATTTTCTGTTAAAAGAATGGAAGTCTAATTAATCAAAATAATCCTGATGACATCATCAGGGTTATTTCTCATGACATCATTATAAAAGCTCCCTTCAGAGCCACAGAGGACATTATACAAATGTATGTGTGAAAACAGTGAAGTTCTTCTTCCAATTCTTCTTCTTTTCTTTTCTTTTTTTTTTTTTTTAGATGAACTCATTACTCCATGTTGCTTGATAATTGGACTTTTTTTAGGCTATAAATCTGAAACTGGCAAAAATTAATTGGAATCTAGTCTAATCAAATCACTTTCCCTCCACTAACATTCAACATTTTAGTTCTCACTCCTAGACCAAATTGGCTTGTTAAAATGGACATTTTTTACAGTGCTCCTCACGCCATCTGCGCCAATCCCCTTCCCCTGTGTTTCCTGTAAAAATGGCGGGACCCGAAATATCGAAGAGGGACAGGCTGCATTTATCAACCCATTAATCGATGGTTGTGATTGATCAGCCTGTTAATCGTCTATAATGGCTCCTTTTCCTTATCTAAAATGTGGGGCTCTGCCATCAATTATTTAGGTTGAGAAATATGGGAGTCGATGTTGGAAATTCCGTGGATAATTGGGACCGTGCGTGCACGCGCGCGCACGAGCGAAGGCGCTTGTTAATAAGTAATGTGTGTGTGTGTGTGTGTGTGTGTGTGTGTGTGTGTGCGTGTGTGTGTGTGTGTGTGTGTGTGTGTGTGTGTGTGTGAGTTGTGACATTTCCTACCTGGTGTCATAGATGGCGAACAACTTCTTGTTTCCGTCAACAGCATTCCTGAAAGAAAAGGGCGATAACATCATTAATTATTAAAAAAGAAAAAAACTGGAAACACTGATCAATTAAAAGGCAGGTGAGCGGGCTTATGAACTGCAGTTTTGTTAGGTTTAGTTAATTGATCTGTGTGGTCTGTATAGCTTCTGTTTCTACCCAGTTTTGTAGCCTGCGGTAAACCAGAAATCTGAAACAGTGAGATGCCTGCAGGGCAAATATTGAAAGTCAATTTCCTCTGGGAGACCCCCCCCACTAACCCCCCCACCCTCTCATCATCACCACACACACGCACGCAGACACACACTTGTGCATCTTTTTTTTCTGTCTTTCCTTTTCTCACACACTTGTCCAACCGGTCTGCAGGAGCTGTCCGCACCAGGCGTGGTGCTGAAATCAAGCTCCCGAGGGGACATTACATTTCCCGCAGCTTCCATCCACACACACACACACTGCATCTCCAGACTGATTCAAGAAAGTAGAGGGAGGTTAAAAATCAGACACTAATTACCGTCTACGAAACATGGAACTCGGCTACCCTCTTATGGCAACCGTCAGGACGATAACGAGACTTTATTGAAGAGGACTTGTTTACTGGGAACTTTTGCAGGCACTCATATTAAAACACTGAACTGGCTAAACCAAATAAATGCAGCTTCTCGCTATTTTTGTATTATTTCACACACTAACCCTTGGGAGCAAAATATCTCCATGGGGAGCGGACCACCAACCCCCGTCCACACACACACACACACACACACACACACACACACACACACACACACACACACACACACACAGTTATCTCTTTAACAGAAAAAAACCAGCAGCTCGGCATTATTGTATCTGATTTCTAAGTTTTTTTTCGGCGCCAGGCTGTCAAAGCTCACATTTTATTGTTGTATGCCAGTGATTCCCAACCAGGGTTTGGCAGGTGCCAGGGAATACACGGAAAATTGCAGAGTAGCTCCAAAACTAACACCTGAAAGTGAGGTAGTAAGGGAATAACGGGTGAAATTATGTAAACGTCATGTATAAATGGTTGAAATGGCTATGTCTTAAAATATATATAATATCAACACATTTGGAACAAACAGGTGGTGTTAATACTTGAATTCATCTGACAGGGATGTGGGGGTACGTCAGGCAAACAAGGTTGGGGGCCACTGGTGGCCTCACTTACAGAAAAAAACGTCATCTTTGCTGTTGGATTCAGCAATAGGGTTTAAAAAACCCACACCTGATTTTGTTAACATCTGCCTTCCCCCCTAGTTGCACCGCCAGTGCGCCTCCTCCTCCCAACCCACCAATGGGGAGCACCTATAATAAAATGATTAACCTCCATTGCAGCACTTCATTCTCTCGCACCGGCAGTAGGCGGTATACTGTAGCAAAAGAGACCGAAAAAATGTGGAGTGACTCCAGTCTCCTCCGAGGCTGGCGGACAAGACCGAGGAAGCAGCCCGTGTGATGCTGCTGCAACACCTCTGGAGGCGATGCAGGAGACGCGGTGCAGCAGGCAGTAAAGAAGGGAGGCGGTGTAGCCAGACAGACTACTACAACACCGCCTGATGGGGATCCGCTGATTGAGAAAGAGAGAGAGAGAGAGAGAAAGAGAGAGAGAGAGAGAAACAGCCCATGGTGGAGAGGCTAAAGAGAAGAAGGAGGGGAGACAACCGACACGAACGGGGATTAGGTGATTGAACCCAGTTTCTACACCGCCGACGGAGACCCCCAGCCTCCAGTCGCTGCTGCTTGGGGGGGAAAAAAGCCAAAAAAAAATAAACCCTGGTGGTGAGGTGATGGATCTGCATTCAGGTACCCCCCTTTTTTTTATCCCCTTGGCTAATTAAACACAGCATGGCAAAATGGCCATAATAGGAAAGAGATTCAATTTCATGTTTTTGGTTGGTGATGGAGAGAGTGGAAAAAGGTGATGGTGGAAGAGAGGGGAGAAGAGGGGAGAGGAGGGGAGGGGGGCTTAGGGGTTGGGGGGGGGGGGTTGGCCCGTGTGAATTGTAATGCGTTGGATGCGAATTGAAACGCAGTAGAAGCTTTACACAATAGGGACATACTGCAGGAAACAATTGAAGTCTTGTCTTTATGTTTGCCTTTAAAGTGTGTGTGAAGACTGTGAGTTGGAGATTTGTAAGAGTTGCAGATTGCAGCCTCATTGAGCAGAGATTGTCCCGCCGCTTGATTTACTGATTCCTATAATGGTCTGCCTCTGTATGCAGCGGGGTGAAGAGTTTCTTTGTGTGAGTTGAGGTGCCTTTCTAGGATGTCTTCTAGTTTATTTTGTTTAAAACAGAAGGTTAGTTCAACATCAATATTTTTCTGCATGATGGTGATGATTTTAGTGATGCAGTTTTGTTCTTTGTTTGTTTCTCTCTGTATGTGGATGTGTGTTACAGCTCTAAACAACAAAGTGAGCAGGATTTCAGCCATGGCACGGCTCGTCCTCTCCCTCCTGTTCCTGTGTGGATGCCAAAATAGGTAAACTAAAAGCTAAACATACAGTATGTGAAGATGTTTTTGAACATATAGGAAAGAAATGTCAAGCTTTAAAGTGGTTCTTTCATTTAAACATGCAACATACCCGCTAAATAAACAACTTAAAGACGCAGCTTTGCATTTTTTTAAAAGCAAAATGTATTAAAGTTGCTATTTGTGAAAACCTATTCAGTCATAAGTGTAAGTTGCAATCAGTGATCTGCACTATTGTAAATGAAATGCTTGGATATTCTTATACTTTTTTTGCTGAGGATTCCTGCCAGCTCTGCCTCCTCTTTGTGATTGATCGCATATCCGAGCTGCACTCTGCTCCACCACTGCTTAAGTGGCTGTCCTGCACTCAGGAAAAGCAAAGAGATCTTTGGCAATGCTGTCAGTAAATCATAGGAATAGTCCACTCTCATCTGAGTAAATCAATGTCTTTTAGGATCACACACTATGTTCTAATCCAGCTCTTAACCTGTTTTGGATGTATATCTTTAATACCTGAGCATGAGCACAGTGTTTTGTGCCATAGAGGCTGTGTTCATCCTCAAGACATAAAGCTTCTTGCCATATTTGGTGGAGAAGCTCATTTATTTAGATCACATGTCAAAGCCTTAATTATCTCTACTGGTGGTTGTAAGCTGTATTTATGTTCAATAATTAATTGCAACAAGCCTGTCCTTAATGCAATAAGCTAATTAATCACAGCAACCATGTCATGTTTGATGTCCTGCAGAGAATGGTCTACTGTTGTTTCTCCTCATAGTCTCTTTACTCTTGTTTCCTTTCTTTGTCTCCTCTCCTGTCCTCTCCTAGTCTCTGTCAGTCCACCTCAGAGGCTCAGAAGGAGGCAGCCGCCAACGACAACAGCACCGTTTTCACCAGGATCCTGGACGGGCTGCTTGACGGTTATGACAACAGGCTCCGGCCGGGTCTTGGAGGTTTGTTGGGGACAATTCCTTTCCCCTTATTTTACCATTTTAGCATTGCAGATGCAACATTCAGAGCGCTCTACTACAGGAGGCCCATATTCCCGTTGCGATTTCATGCACTGATTCATGGGAAATGCTGGGCGACCGTGCGAGCAGATGTGGAATTTGCTCCCGTGTCAGCTAAGGTGAACACACACACATGTTGATCACGTCTGATGTCGTGTTTCCTTCTGAGGATCATGAATTTCGGTCTGTGCTTTGTACGCCGCCATGCCAGAGAGAGTAAAATCAATCAAGCCATCTTCTGCACAGCCTGATTTCAGTGTGCTGTGTGTGTTTTATACATGCTCTTCACCCTGGCAACAGGAGATAACCTTGAGAGCTGAGAAATTGCCATTCAAAGATGGAGATTTCTTTTTCTGAGAGGCTATTGAAATGAAAGCTTTTCATTTTTTCCTTTTTCGCTATCCCTGACTCCATCCCTACCTCGATCGCTAATGGTGTGACTCTTACAGCATTCATTCCCCTGATTTCTAACCAGCTCTTTATTTTGGCTTAATAACATTGGTCCTCATTCCACTTTGTTTCCTACATTCGTACAGAGCAGTACTTGTCCCGTAATAGGAGGAACTGAGGCTTTTTTCATACCAAATGCCTGATGTGTCATGGCAAAAGCCTGCTCTCACATCCTGGTAACGGTTGCTATCCTTGACAAGAGGGGCCTATAAATACATACCAGAAAAACATTCAGGCCTTCATTCAGCATTCAACAAGCTGCTCTCCACAGCACGGCCAATTCTGGTTTGCCAGGACTAAATTTATATGCATGGCGGAGATTTTGTCGGCTTTGTTGGTACAAATGACAGAAATAACGTCCTACCTTTTTCACATCATGCTCACAAGAAATGCATTGTGAAGAAATGATGCAAGTACATGGATTCGTGTGAATATTGAGTTTAGTCTTTGCTGGAAACACGATGTGGGGTTTTGAATGCCAATATTGATGCTGAGCACTGATTTCATTGATCAGTATCTTTAAACTTGACCATTTGCATGCCGTCAAGTTATAAGCAACCAGTATTTCCTTCCTAATTTTACATTGCCAAAGTGTAAAAGCCTCTGCAACTACAAGTAGTCGATTAATAGATTAGTGGATTAACAGAAAATGAATCTGCAACTATTCTGATAATTAATTGTCATTCTTTATGCATAAAACTCTGAACATTCTCTAGTTCCAGCTTCTCCAATGTAAAGATTTCTTGCTTTTCTCTCTTTTGATGGTTGTAAATTGAATATCTTCTAGACAAGACATTTGGACTCATTATTGGACTCTGGGTAACTGAGGAAGATATTTTTCACTATTTTACAGACTAATCAATGAATCAATTAATCTAGAAAATAAGATTAATCAATAATACATCAAATATATACAGAAATTTCACAGACATTTTGCGTGGCTGTTGTCAGGGAAGAATGTCCCCAGTATTGATTTAAGAAAAAAAAAATCTGTCCTATACTGGCCCTGTTAAAATTCATTTACGTTACAAAGCTTTTCATTGCCTTTCTTTGACCTCCAACTGTGCTCTCCCAACAGAGAACGTCACAGAGATCAAGACGAATATTTTTGTCACAAGCTTCGGCCCGGTGTCTGACACGGAGATGGTGAGTTCATCCGGAGCAAACACCATAGATACACAAAGACAGACAAACACACGTGTCTCCAAAAGCCATCCAGACAACTGTAGGTATTTTTAGATCGAAACATATATTTACATTTCATGAGACTGGCACCGTTGCTCCTGCTGTTCCTTGGAAGTACAGCCATGTCCTAGTTTGAAAATTGGCTCTTTTTTTGTCCACTTGTAAATGAGATGAAATTAATGCGGATGACTTAAAGCTTGAAGATTTAATGCAATGTGGCTGGCCCATTCCATCTTGTTCCAAATGATTCATCCCCTTATTAAACCATTCTCTTATGAACTTTAAGGTTCCACCTGGATAAGAAAAGGCATTAAATCTCCTCTTTCATTACGTCTTCTGTTCCACCGTGCCGTATCCCTGGTACACTTTGACACAGCAGTGATCAAACTTTCCACTTTCCTATAATTGACTTGAAAAAGGTATTGACAAGGGCACGTGATTGATTAATGAAATGTGGCAAGAGACTTGAATGGTTTTGCGGTCCATAAAAGCTTATATGTCAGTCTGCTAACAGCGTTATTATTCTGTGGGATGGAGTATTGTATTTGTTTCTTGTTCATTTGTTCTTTTTTAGCTTGAAGCTAATCGATATTTCACACACGAGTAGAGTAATGATGGATTTACGCACCGCAGTGTTTGATCACCGTATCCGTAAATCTTAGTGGATTTATGAAGGCATAAAGACTGTAATAGTAAGCACACTGTTTGACCATTTTATGCTGATTGGCAATTGAGTGTAAAGAAACAAGTTAAATTAGCTTTTCTTCCTCAGTGTACTTTCCTTGTAACACTAAATAAACCTCGAAATGTGAAAAAAACATTTAAAGCTCCGTTAGGGAATAATTTTGTGTGAAAGCACAACAATCCTATCAGTCTAAATCAGAAAATTAGGCTGCAACAGTGTTGGGAACCATGAACTGTAACCCAATATAACTTTAGATTCTTGCGTTGGGTAAACACACACCAAAAAAATAGATGATCTGAAATTTATGAGTGAAATAGACGCTCCATCCAAAGGAAGATCTTTTGCCTTTGGCGACCCTTCAGCATCTTTTGGGATAAAATGATAACAGAGCAGACAGACTGGTGGATATGATTGCAGTCATCACATGGCTTCTGAGTCCTAACAGTTACCTCAGATGACTTTAGGGGTAAATGTGCAAAGCTGAAACTTGTGTTTTTCACCTTTTCTAGTAGAACTGTCTAAAATAGACACCTTTCTTTTTTCTGTTTGTCTCAGGAATATACCATAGACGTGTTCTTCCGTCAGAGCTGGAAGGACGAGCGTCTGTGTTTCAAAGGGCCCATGGAGATGCTGCCGTTGAATAACCTGCTGGCCAGCAACATCTGGACCCCCGATACTTTCTTCCTTAATGGCAAGAAGTCCATCGCTCACAACATGACCACACCTAACAAGCTGCTTAGGCTGAAAGATGATGGCACTTTGCTTTACACTATGAGGTAGGTTATAATACAGACGTCATCACAGAAACAGGTGTATTCTTGTGTAGGTTTGGTTTCACAACAACCCTCATTATAAACCTCTTCTGTACCCAAGGTTGGTTGCACCTGTTGGATTTGGATATCTTTATTAATTTCAAATATCATGCAAGTCATGGAAAAGTACATCTCTCTGCACTGTAATGATGTTCAAGGCGCTGTATTTTTACACCAGTATTATGACTCAAAATTCTCAAGTGAAACGAGGACCTCTCGTCCCTACAACATTTATTGGAGGAGAGAGAAAGAAAGGTTTAAGAGTAGCTACATCAAAATAAGGAAAATAGCCAGCAAGGCCAACAGAAAAAAACAATATTACAGCCTTGTGCTTGGAGATAAATACAGTGAGTAGAAATCCTCAGTGTGTGACTCAGACTGCAGGAGAACAGTGTCACCCAGTGGCCGCTCACAGTCATTTGATTTGTCCACATTGCAGTAGGAAAAAGAGAAATAGTAAGTGTTTCATGCATTTCTTTAAAATCTTTTAATTTCTTCTATTGTTTTTATTTTGTTTACTCATATTGAGAGATTATGGAATATAAATCCCAGAATGAAGTGTCTCTTTAAATGTAGGGTTTTGATTAAAAACTGCAGAGGGAGATCATTCATTATGAAAAGCAGCCTCATTGTGAACTATAGTTTTTGGCAGTAATGTTGCAGTATATCAGAAAAAAAGAGGAGAAAGAAATAGGCCAACTCTGAACTCCAGATGGCGATCACTATAAAGTCAAACCACCAGCATTTACACACAAACAAAACAAGGTTAAAATGTGGGGAGAGAATGACATGAAATGAGCCCCTAAAGTAACTCTCGGACATAAAAAAAATTATTGTTTTTGTTTTGTGGAACACCAGCGTAAGCACGAGGACTTGCTTTGACCTTTGGACCAGAGAATTAGAATAATTCTACGCTTAGTGTTTATCCTCAGGAGTTACTGTAGCTGCAGGACTTAAGAGTGACTGTATCACGGATGAGAGCACTCTATCTGATACCAGTGCCACCCACAGGGAGAATAATGCTGGATGGAAGACAGATTATCCATATGCATCCATCCTGACATATATACATATACAAAGAAGAGTGTGTATTTATAGTCGCCTCTTTGTCGCACGCAACAACACTGTAGGTATACAGAAATACACACATCAAGCAGGGTGTCAAACATGTTTTCTGCAGCAATCAGTTATAGTGACACTGAACTTTGACCTTTAAGCTTTACAAGTAAGGGATTGCATGAATGTGAGTGTGAGTGCAGCGTTCATTTCCATATGTGTAATTTTATGGAAATCTATGCATACATACAGAAATGCATATATATATATATATATATGTATATATGACTATGTATGTGTGTGAGAGAGAGAGCTTGTGCTTCCATGATCTAAAAATGGCATCAGATTCCCTGCCACAGTAGAAATGAAGCAGCAGTAGGTTGCTTTTAATCGTCTGATTGTTACAGTACTGTGCTCGTCATTACCAGCAGAGCTTAACCACAGGCAGCACTGATTTTATTTCCTGCATAAACACACACGGACATATACACACACACATACACACACAGGCCATCTGGGTACTTGCAGGTTACAGCTAACTCAGCAGCAGCGGTTTTCTGTTTCTCTTTATGCCCGTTTGCTCTATGTGTTATTACATTTTACAGTTAGTTGTCTTAGAATAAGGATAAAAATATGCACTGGTGGCAATTAGTGTTTTGTATTCAGCCTTCTGTCTATTTATACCCTATTATAGTACTTTTATAGAAAAGTATTGAAGTGGTAACTCTTCCCTTTGCCACAAACTGGGTTTGCACATTTAATGAAGGTGACAAAATATGCAAAATACCATAAAGACGTTACTTATTTTGGGGGTAAAATAGATGCCAGAAAGGTCTAACTCTCTGTTACACCTCTCATGAAGAAACTGTTATAGAAATAAACTCATTTAGGATTTTGGATTGGTAATGATGCATATAAAGTACTGTACTGTTTTACAGCTGGGGTCTCTGAGAGCCCAAAAAGTTTTCTGTACAAGACATTTGAAACATGTCAACAGTTCAGAATCAGTTCTGTGAGGTATTTTTTCATAAAATTAGGATGTATCAAGGTGATAAAACAATGTTACATATGTTTTTGAGCTGTTAAAGATGGCCCAGAGTCTGCAGGACCCCAACCAGAACATCAGGTTTAAATAAAAAGATGGCTAAACTATTGTATATCCTGCCACCAGCGATCATCATGAGCCAAAACCTCTCCAATATGAACAAAAAGTTGAATATTTAAAGAAAAAAATGCCCCAATTTCCTAATATAACTGTAGTTATATCAGCTTTACATGATTTACTATGAGAAACAATAAAGATTAAATTTAGCCTATAAATTGTTTCATAGCGTTCATGTAAAGTGTATGTAGTTAAAGCACGACAGATCCCCATAGGATCCACCCAGACAACACACAAGTGCACTCTGAATGTGTTAAACATGTAGCACCACACACACACATACAAACACACTCAGCAAAGATACAGCTGTACTCTTAAAACATGTACACACTAGTAAACAATGTATGAAACACCTCGCACAACTGTCCCCACACTCGCTCACACTCCTCTCTTTTCCCTCCCCTATCCAAACGCGATTGTGCCGTCGCCTCATTCGAAAAACCATTACTCCGAGAACGAGTGGTTGGTTTTATAGAGCAAATTTCTATGCGTTTGTCTCCATGGATAATTCATAAAATGCCCCTTTTCACCGCACTCTGTGAGCTTAATGCATACTGGCTTGATGGCAGCCCATTATAGCCGGATACCAGATAGGCAGCAACATCTTTATCAGCTGGTTGAAGCCTCTATTTTACCACAGAGTGAGTGCATTACACACCATTATCATTAGGTACAGTTGAGTGGCCGTTCATGCTGCCTTTAGACTGGTGGCCTTCTATCTAATGATTTGAAAATGCTACCATACTGGCAATTATTATATGTATGAATTATAATGACAGTTGATTTTTAACCTTTTTTAACAGTTTTATATTTTGTTTGTTTTTTATACCTTGGATAGATTATAAAACCCCTAATCCCATGAAAGCTACTGTATGAAATACAAGTTGAGAGAGTTTAAAAATGTGCTTGTTAGTGTGAAAAAACTGATGGTGCTGCATGGTGGCTCAAGTTAATACAGCATAAAGCTTTGTGATTCAAAACTCAGCCCTCTACGATTGTCGTGGCATCGAAGTTCATGACTTTTCTGCAAGGTCAGGTGTATTGGAAACTTTAGATTTCCATTTGGTGTGAAGTGAAGGTCAGTATGTTGCTCTGGGGATGTACTGGAGAAATGCTTTCCACTCCACAGTGCCTATAGGCTAACAGGATCATGGAAGAAAAATCATAACTATGTGACACATAGATTCTAACTTTAAAATGGACTGATTTAGATTTCTAGCACGAAACACAAATCAGAATACACCCAAAGTGAAAAGCAACTATCTTTACAGGCATCCCTGCTAATGGAGCAAGGCCACATGAATAATTAGAACAGGGTATAATAGCCAACAGTCATGTTCTAATTTATTTATCCCAAAGACACTCTTTCTCCTCCGTACAAAATCCTTCAGCTGTTTTAGACACAATAATGCAATTGGGTAATCCTGCAGTGATGTGGAAAGCAAGCTGAGCCCCAAAACAGTCGTCTCTGAGGGGACCAGAGGTGCCCTCTTATCCCACTTTGTTATGCTTCATGCGCTTTAACGATAGGGGGAAAGTCCTGCAGTAGATACGTGCAGGAGGTTTTGGAGCATAAGAAAACATGACCCAAGAGGATTTTGCCACATCTTGGAGACACAGTTGTCGTTAAGATTATAAAATAGCTCAGAACTGGAGAAAAAAATGAATCATTTACCTTATTCTGTAATTAATGTTGAGGTTGTTCGTATGCCTGGATGGTTCAAGCAGAAAACAAACGCCAGAGAAACTTTTAATGTAATAAATGTATGTTTTGTGCACTGATTTCCACACCACTTCATTTTTCTTCATCCAGCCCATTAAGTTCAGTGAACCCACGTCATCATATCACTGTATTACTATTTATTATCTTGTAAGGAGCAAGAATACCCAGAGGGATTTGATTCAATCTAGGGCAGCTAGCTTTAAAAAAAAACAAAAAAAAAACGAAAAGGAATAATTATGATGTTTGTATGCTTGATTTACTTAATCTTGTGGTTCTTTTAGCAGACTGAGAGGTACCATCACAGCATCGTAACCATGGCAGCTAAAATCTTTTGAAATGTGTTGCAAATGAAAAGCTATTGTTGTGTCTGTGAGGGATTTAGGTAGACTAATTGAATACATTTAAATGAAGCAGAAAATAAGTTCCACCTCACGTCCTTAGTGATTCAGATTTTGTTCATTAGGAGGTTAAAGATCTGGATAGACGACTGACATTTAAAAAAAAAAAAAAAAAAAAAAAAGACATGCATGAGAGTGTGAACCAGAATTCATTAAGAAAAACAATGAAATGTACAGAGAGACTGAACTCTCATGTAAAAGACAGAAACCAAATAACAGAGACGCTCTGTGGCCACCAGGTGGTGGTATTGTCACTGCAATACTGCAGTGTTGCTGTGAGAGGGATGTGCTGCACTTACAAGTGCTGTGCATGAAACTGATGAGAGAAAAACATCATCAGTGACACACTTTCTGAGTAATTTTACTTGCTGATGGTGACACTTCGGAATAATCTTCAAATTCCCTTCCACGTCTCTCTATCTTTATTTTACTGTTTAAGCAGATTCTTTAATAGTTACTATTGTAAATGCAGTAAAGCCACAACCGACCCACAAATAGCTTTTAGTACCCTGTAATTTTAGTGATCTAGCAATTGTAGCTATTCCTGTAATTACATGTTACTCTGTAAGCAGTTAAGTATTTAAAGGTTAGGTGAAAAGGGATCAACAGCAAGATACTAACTAAACAGAAAATGTGCATTTTCCCAAATTTCTTGCCGTTTGTTAATTACTAAATAATTGACCAGCAAGGCTATGTCAGATGGTTAATTGATATATTGTATGTCTTTTGCCTTAGATTGACCATATCAGCAGAATGCCCCATGCAGCTGGAGGATTTCCCCATGGATGCACACGCCTGCCCTCTCAAGTTTGGCAGCTGTGAGTAAAATCATGTCTAAGTTATATTTATTTCTTAATTGCAGTACAGTTAACACTAATCCCAGCTATTATGATACACAATGGTGATATTCACTCCAGTGTGGTAAGTTTTACAAAAGTTTAATCTAAATATAGAAAACAATAAGACATCATTCTGGGTAATTAATGCATTGCATCTCTGACAGATTAGAAACATCATTATCTAGATTGCTGAGTTTGCTTTCCTTACTTTAAATTCATCATTGCCAACTTAAACTCATTAAAAACGAGACTGTGTGAGTTTCAGTGAAAAGAGGCCACTGCAGCTACAAGTGATAATTATGGTACAAAGTTTGGCTAAAAAGCAAAGGTATTGTAACTGTAGCACAAGTGCAGAAGAATCATGAAGTCAGTATAGTGACTCTAGAGCAATATTTATTTAAACTAGCTAACATTAGCTAACATTAGCCACCATAAGCTACAGGTCATACCAGACCAAGTAAGGCTTTAACAGCAAAACCTCTCAGTGTATTAAACTGAGCAAGGCTGCATTTTATCGCTTATGAATTAAACTTTTCATTTGTAAGCGCAAGAATGTATTATTTCTTCTCTCAAAAGTTACATAGTCTCACTTTAACTTTGTACTATTTTAAAATTTCAAACATTCAGAGAGGCAACATCATGCATGGGTAATTGTAAATAACTATATAATAATAATAAATGTAACTTGTTCCATATATTCATAACTCAAAGCCAAAACATTGTGAATTCAAGAAGATATACTGTACATGCAGCTGCACTGACTGAAGTCTCACTGGCAGCAGTAAGATAAAGACGTTAGCCAGAGAATTTTTCTCAGGGACGACCTAGAGAGGATCATGAACTGGCAGTAAATCATCATCGGTGTGTTTTGCAGTATCAGTTGCAGTCACTTTAAAGTGATTTTATCCAAACTGTATGTTCCTGGATAACAGTAACGTGTCATCAACTGGTTTTCCTTATAGACCTCTGAACCGGCTGATTTGAGCGGTTTCCTTGATAAATATTTATAGCCCTCTCTTGCAACAAATATTAACAAAACTTAAGAAGAGAAGAGAAGATCACTGCATGTTCTGCAACACTTACTAAAGCCAGTAGACGGAAGGGTTTTCCTTAATGCCTTCTTAACGGGACAGTATGTCTGTGTGTCCTACCAGTGAAGACATGGATGGACACCTGAGTGGCCCTGGGGGGTATTTAAAGAAAGATCTGGCTAAATGCCACACCTTGGGAGCCTCTTGGCCTAAAAGGATGAGGCTCTTATCCCCAGATTTCAGTGAGACACAGTCCACCCACACTCACTATGTAAAAAGAAGCACATTTGACTGCAATCCAATTACAGCGTAAGGAGCTGCTGGGCCTTCCCGTGACAAACTCTAACCTAATCGCCCCTGTGCAATGCCCTGTAGGTGAGAGGTGTGAGTGTATAATAGGAATAATGTGTTGGTGGCAACACGGTGTGATAGTTTTACAAGGTGAAGTCGGGCTGTAGTGTGTAGGAGATCTATCCTTTCATCATTTCTGTTTGTATCTAACTGTGCCCTCTCTGTTTGACCTGAGCTTCTCCTCATTTAGCCTTTGTCCTCAGGTGTCACAACACTGTACATATTTAAACCTCCATATTACACCTGCGAATGTGCAGGATATGATAATATAGTTCCAACTGAAAAAAATAATACAATCCCTTTTCATGAAGTAAACAAAATGGCTGAAGTGACTAGTCCAGTAATCTGTGACACAAGACTAGACAGTATTCTGACTGGATCAGCTGTTTACTATTGTCATCAGTGGGGGATGAAAGTAGACACTATATGGTGTAATGAAAAATGGGCAAAATTAATCTCCCGTGTTAAAAAAAAAAAGCTACCAAATCTCTCCATCCACTCCTCCTCTTTCAGAATGATGATTTCATAATTCAGTACTGACGTAGAAAGCTACAGAGCAGTAACTACAGAAGCAGTAAAGTTGAGAAAAAAGGGTTTCAGGTTTTTAGGCTGTGCTGAAAAAATGCATAACACAAAGAAAGTGTTATTGTCTTCATTTTATTATTCTGATTATTTTACCCCAGGAGTCGTCACCATAGAACCAGTGCAGATTAGATCATGTACAGGGAAACGCAAAGAGAAAAAGCAGAATCATCAAAGTATGATTTTTAATAGTTTTCATGTTCATTTAATTTCCATTTTTATTTTATTATAAATGTATATATGTTTTGCTGTGTGCCTCTGTTCATCCACTATTGATATTTATATTGAAATCAATATTGTAAATTAATTTCCAATGTACTACATTCAGATATGTAATTTAAAGGAAGCTTAATCTCACTAGATTGAATGAATTCATAAAGCTGAGATGGCAGCACTGCTGACCAAGATGTTAGTTCATAAAAATGGATATTTTCAGTTACAGCTACTGGAAATATGAATAGCTTTAGCTAAGGTTAGCTGAAGCTAGCTCACCAGCCAGCTTTAAGTTGATGTACTGTTGTTCTCTTGCGTTAGCTGTCTCTCTGTTATTTAGTTACTGCAAATTTCACCCACTGTTCACAGAAAATATGATTTAAACGCTGTATTCATAAAACTGACAAAGTAAGTTGCTGATATTTCAATCAATATTTTGTTTTTTAAATGCATGTTGCACAGAATAAGCATCCTTTTATGAAGATCAAACTTTAAGTATGCATTCATGCACCCATTTTCCACAGTAGTGATTTATTGTACAATTAAAGCATGAAGGCCTGCTCTAAAGTAGATCCAGGTAAATGCCAACTAATCCCTTATTCTGGACTACAGTACCTGTATCCTAATTTAGCTGCTGGCCTTCAGCCATACAGTTCTAAACTATACACCGAGGAGTTACAGTAATACTCTATGGTGAGCCCAGTGATATGAAGCATTTCATTTAGGAGGCACACATAATGGCAGCTAAAAGTGCTGCATTTTCTTATTTGACTACACATCAGTGGGAGTTGAGATAGTTGAACTGGTGTCACACATTATAGATTAACACACTAAGTAAAAGACATTAGAGACTGGTTGCGTTTATGGATTCATATTCCTCAAATTAAGTCATTTCCTTCATTTCCTTTAAGGACAGGAATCAGTTTCAAGACTTAAAATCATTGCTGACACTAGTCTGTTTTTTGGTCTGTTTAATCAAAATATATATTGAAGAATAATTATGTTAAAGGTGATTTGTGATACACAGGGAATATACTAAACAGAAACATCTTAAAGAGACTAAATCATTCTAAAGGCAGCTAGACAACAGTGAGTAAAATTGTTGGCACATTAGACACAAAAGCTGGAAAAACCCTGTGATGAGCAGTCTGGAAAACCATGACAACCATACAGCAATCACATAAAATCTGCATCAGCAGAAGGTCACAGGCTGAAGGCAACATATAGACAAAAGAAGAGTCACTAAAGAAAACTACTTTCTCCGAAATTACCACTTGATTACCATAATCGACAGCTCTGTGACAAAAAAGACAAATCATTTGGAACTTTACAAAGCTGGTGTTTATGGTGAGGTGGATGTTTAGAAACACTTTGTTCCCCATAAAGATACAGATGATAGTGTAAGTTGCACAAATCCTGCCTCCTTGAGCAGTGGGAAAACAATAAAATATGCTCAAATGAGTCATCTTTCAGCCTCAGTCTTTCTATCAACCCACACTGCTGTAGTGAACATAGTAGTGAATCAGTAGTTCATGATCACTCTCCTCCTTGGAGCCTTTCCATATTCTAAGACATGAATGTCTGAATTACTCATAAACAAACACAGTGGTTTCATGAACAGCAGAATCCAAGTCATCAGATCTAAACATCAATGAATCTTCAGGATAAGGACATATCCTCTTTAATGACCTTCCAACACAACTTTGAGGATCAAAAGGAGGACTGAAGCTGCACCTGCAGATAAATGATGGCTTTCTCAAGACTGTCCACACAAGAAAAATGGCATTAGCTGTGATTTTCTCAAATACTTAAAACAACCCGTGATTACACTTTTCTGTAACAACAGATGTAGTGTTATGTTTCATCTTGTGTCAATGGCCAACATTGGTCTCCTTAACTATCACAGCAATATCTTCCAGATCTTAAAGTGACTATGATCCATATTTTTATATTAACAATGCATCACATGTGAAAGATATCGCTCATAGTGATGAAACATCACCCTACCATGCAGCTCTATGGAGCAGTTTAGTGTCTTTCAGCTCATTGTTTTTGTTTTTACAGCTCACAACTTTACTGTTTTGATTCAGTCTCACCGCTCTTGCTAGTGCTATTCACAAGTGCAGCAGGCGGATGTTTTCAATGAGAAATATTAAATATTAGCTTTGGAAGAAACAGACAAGCAACCGGTTTTGTTGTTTGGGTATGAAGACAGTGTTTAGGAACCAGCACAATCTTTTTTTAGCAGATTCAGTTTTTGGTTGATTTTCAATGTTATCCCTCACATTTGATTGTAAAGCTTTCACCACATACAGTGCTGATAATAATATTCTGTATAATCTGGTTAGGAAGTAACTCTGCGGTAATACGTTGTGGTTCGCTCTGCTTTTGTTTCCTTTAATATTTCAGACAGCCTCACTCAGAGTGTGTAGCGCTATAGTAAGTGATGGATTTGGCTGAGTCGTAGCTCTCTTCACCTCACACACAAGGCGGGAGCAGCAAAGCATTAAGCGTGAACTGTTGAAATTTTGGCACAGGTGTAGCGTCTTGCCTGCCAAATTCTTTAGCTCTTCCTCTGCTTAATGAAATTCACCAATAATCCCTTATTCCAATCTAACTACCCTCCAATTAAGGTCTTGGCCTTTGGCAGCGCACAAATTTAAACGCCAGTATCCAGCTGCCAAGTGAGCACCCAAAATGGAAATGCTCAAGTTAAGATGCTATCCACTGGCCAGACATAAACAATACCATCCTGGTCAAATAAGGCCAAGTCAATTAGTGTTTGTAACAATCAGCAAAACAAGTTGTAAACATTTAAATATTAAGCATGTTTTGTTGCAGTTTTGGCTTCTTTTGTGTTGGTACAGGGTTTATCCATAAATATGTAATGTGCATAATTGTCTACAACACACCTCCTGAAATTTTCAGCTGAGAAGAATACACTTGGCTGCACAACTTTCCCTGCCCTCATTTAAACTCTTGTCACGGCAGGAGGACTCGTAGCTACCTAGTATTAAACTGTAGCCTTTAGAGAACATCAAAAATAAAAAAAATAAATCTCAAATGTCTGATATGTTTTTAACAACTTCATCAATATTTTTTCCATAACTTACGTAAGTGTCTTCTTCCTTGCTGTTCTCATCCTTGACAGTTTGCTTGCTTGTGCCAATTTAACTTGAAAATACATCAAAACACCTTGATGTAAGGCTGCTTTTTACATAAATTATCATCTTTTCCTCACTGATGAACAGTCTTAGAATCTCAACTACAAAAGATGAAAACAACAAACGTGCTGTTTCAGATCCGTAGAAATACAGAGAGATGATTCCTTCCTTCATTGTGAGTTATAATTTTTAATCTTTCGATATTTCAGCCGTCACAAGGGAGCAAATGATAGATCAGTGTCCAGTGTTTGTGCAAGATTCAACAATAATAAAGGAAATAGCAGGAGTGGCTTCAGAGTTTGTGCTCTGTTTTTCATCACAAGTGTGATGCAACACATTACAGTTAATCTGACTCGGTCTGGTTCCTGCTGACAGGGAAGCTCACCTCTGACCCAGAAGTGTGGTTTAAACAAAAATACACTCAAACATCCACACACACACACACAAACACATACACGGGCGAGCAAGCAAGCAAAATTCAGTTTTTGGCCTTAAGCCTGTGGTCTAATCAAAAAGTGCTAAAAAGACTCTGCATTAGCACTCGCTCAAAAACACACAAGCACATGGTGGCTGCACATAATATTGATGATGACAGGGCATATGAAGTGAGCATTATGGTGCAAATGATGCTTACTGAACATACTGTGGTCAAAACAATAGTTTTAACACCTTTAACTTGCATTTTGGATGTTCACACATTAAAAATTAGCACATTTGCAAACTAATTTCCATCAATCTTTGTCTTTGTGTCTCTCAGATGCCTATCCGGTATCAGAAGTTGTCTACACTTGGACACAGGGAGCTGCTAAGTCTGTGGTGGTGGCAGAGGACGGGTCCAGACTCAACCAGTACCATCTTATTGGGCAAACTGCTGGCACAGAGGATATACACACAAGCAGAGGTACGTGTGTATAGTTCGGTAAAGGACATAGCTGAATGTGGTCTGAATGTACAAATAAGGAAATAGAAATGCTGTTTCAATGGTGGTATTAGAATAGTAGTAGCAGTAGTAGTAGTAGTAGTAGTAGAAGTAGTAGAAGTAGTAGAAGTAGAGTAATAATAGTACAAAGTTTCATAATATAAGTTGTAGCAGGAGTGGTAGAACTGTATCCCAAAGGATGGAAATCTTTTGATGAATGCAAAAGTACAAGTGATGCAATAAAAATAAAGAAAAGGTAACATGTGCCAGAGAAAGATCTAGAGCACCAACAGACAGCTGTATCACATGAACTGTAGCGTGCACAGTACAACAGAATGGGAAAACCATGTTTGTATTAAATTCTACCATGTAAAACAAAAAATGGACAGTTTAAAGTAGAGGGAAGTAACAGTAGAGTACAATCTAAGTGTAAGGGCGTTGAGTCTGGAGAACATTCCTAAAATGAAGGGAGAAAGCCAGAATGGTCTCACCCAAACACTAGCAGCTGTCAGATAGCTGGTACAACACAATGCACATTGCAATCATTCATCATTAGAAGTCAGTGTAGTTTGAAATTTTAAAAAAGATGTAGAATATTTGTGTATGTAGTGAGATAATTTGATATTTTTCCACACATCCCAGTCTCTTATTCCCATTTTTAAAAATTTTTCTAGTTTTAAATTGCAAATTTACTAAATCAGGTTGCACCATTAAAACTTAAGAAATGTATAGCTAGTGAAGACTTCCAATCAAAATTAGTCCTCATGCAGTTTTGAATGAGTTGAAAATATTCAATTATTTTAACCCAACCAACATTAAATGGTCATTTAGTCTAACATTATTGGCATGTTTTGAAATTCGAGGTATATTGTTTTTTTTCTGTGAAAAATAATGTAAAATTTTCAGTTTCCATCATTATTAAACTGTTTTTTTTGGGGGTTTTTTATCAAGTGTCAGATGTGTCATCCACCTTCCATATTAGCTCAGTTAAGCTCGCTAGTTCAGTTAGCGATGCAGCAGTAACACGTGGCAGCTACTGGCTGTAATTTAGTAGTAACAACTAATCTGTAAGTAATCTAGTTTGTGTGGTGCACCCTGTTTTAACTTAGTGATGCAAAAATGTCCATTTAGTAACACAACGTTTAATTAGGCTAAGTTTAAACTTATTAGGAGCCGGTCCAACCGACTCTTATACCATAGACCAGTGGTTCTCAAAGTGGGGTCTTTGAGGGGGTTCCAGGGGGTCTCCAGCAAAAAGGGGAATAATTTATTTTCACTATAATTCCATCCATAAGTAACACAATGACAGAATATAAGACTATTTGGTCATGGGTTTCATACACTTTCTACACATCTAAAAGCAAAAATCTTATTAGATGGGGGTCCGTGGTCTAATTTGTGTTAGTTTATGTGAAAAAGTTTGAGAACCACTGCCATAGACCTCCACTATTGTCCAAAAACTATTAAAACCACATCAACGAGTCACACCATTGCGCTACCACATACACCATCCTGGTGCCGTAAATACTCAGTGGCATATATTAATCCACAGCTGAAAATAATCCCAACAAATGCACTATTTACTCTTGTTTGAGTAACATTTGCTAAAACCTACAGTGGCCAGCTGTTTTAGGAAATGACTAAGCCTTTTTTAAATATGAAACTATATATTTGTGATCCTTTTTGAGAGTCAATTTTCATGTTTCAGAGTTGTTTTTACAACTTAACCAGGGACTAATGTGCATGTAGCAAAGCAGGAAAGTAATGAGATAAACAGCATTGTTAGTTTTGGTCTTTTATGGTGTTTGTTATTAATATGAAATACATTAAATATGTAATGTGTAAAAAAAAAAGAATGTGGATTGCACTGCATTTTAAAACATTTCTATACACTGATTTGGGGGTGTTTACATCATTGAGTTCATCAGATCACTGTGAGTGTATCTGCCACAACATCCTCCGCTCATCTCACTAACAACATTTTCAGATAGTTTCTTCCCAGCACATAATGGGATTACAAGGCAAAGATGGAGCCACAACAGGTCCCTGTTAATTTAAAAAAGGCTGACTCAGCTGCTGTGCACAAGAGCCCTATTTGTTGTTTTATCATTTTTTAATTAGATAAAGAAACCTCAAGCAGAAAGATTCAGACCCAATGCCGAAAAGGATCTTCTACCACCTCCGCAATGCAACAACAGTTATCTTAACTTTACTCTTACTCTCCTTTCTTGCGCACCTTTTCAGGAGTGAATTCATACTGTACGAGGTACATCACAAGTGTAATACCAAATAATATGATGTAACTAATTCTAGATTAGAAAAAGATAAACGCTGTGAGGAGAGATAGGCGTGCGAGTCCAAGAGTAAATGTGGGAAACATTATCAGGAGATCAGAGTCAATGAGTGGAGGCTAGTGGAGGAGAGTAGCCTATCCCTCACACAACCAGCTGTCTACAGGCCTGGACAGCCCTGTCAAACAACACTTATCCCTGCATGAGCCCATGCGCGCACAGACACACACACACACCAACACACACACACACACACACACATAGAGCTAGAGAGAGACCTGAGACCTAGGGTTAATCCCCCATCCAACCAACCCATCAGCTTTTGCATAAGAAGATGACATCACAGATCAGTGAGGGATTGGTTGGTTGGCTGTCCCTGAGTGTATCTGGTGTATCTGTGTGTTTGTGCTCTTGTAGATGAATAACAACTGTCCTCACAATGAGGGTAAAAAACCTACAAAATGAGGACATTGTGGTAGTCTGCACAGTGACGTGGTTAATTCAGGGTTATATGTAGACGACGGGTGAGGTTTAGCGCTAGTATTAAGGTGAAACATTAAATAAGGTTGATTTTACAAGGTGTGATTGGAGGGGATTTAATTCTCCACATTTAGATAATTGCAGTTTGATTTAAAGTGCAAGTTAAGTCCTCACAAAGATAGAAAAAGAAATGAGTGTGAGTCTGTTTGTATGTTGGGATTGGACAGTCCTGCTGTGACACGTGGGGGGGGGGGCAGGGGGGGTTGGGGCGTTGAAAGGCATCTGCTTAATACTCTTATGTAAAACGGAACTGTAATACACTTCCCTCCAGTTTCTAGTAGAATCATTATTAAAAGTGTGGATTTCCCCTGTTTATTTTATTCGTGCACCATGGCTGAAACCTTGCCTTTGCTGGCTGACTCAGTGGTTTAAGCAAAGGGTTAAAGGGTTCATTGGTTGAGGGACTGCATGGGTGCCAGGCTGGAGGGCTAAATTGCTGGTTCACAGGGGTGCATGGGTAAATGTATGGTTTATTGGTTGGCTTGTTTGAAAGTTAATTGACAAAAGATAGGCTGAGTGGGTGGCAGGCAAATGTCCTCTTGAGTATTAACTACTTTAAACTACTGATTAAACTATCAAGCAGTAGTTTCCCAATTTAAACATGGTCAAGTGATGTCCACAATGTACAGTGCAGTGCAAATGTCTTAGGGCACTCCAAAAGCTTTTAAAGAAAACCATTTATATGAGCAGTGAATGTTGATTAGTTGAAAATGTGACCTTAGAACTGAATAAAACACAAAGAAGCACTCAGGGTTTTGTCCTCCTCATGTAGACTGGCTCCAGCCAAACCAAAAAACATATCTGCCTACCAGCAACCTCATGGTGACGACAAGGCTCCAGTAAATCACTGGTGACCAAGAAATAGTCCAACAACTGTAATAATGATATTGATGACAGGCCAGGCACAAATAGGTTTCAAAATGAAAAACTAATGAAATCTGGTCAAATTTATCTGCCCAAACATGCCACACTTTAAGCATCAAAACACCAGTTTTGGCCTTGCTTAATGACACTTACTAGTCCTTCCTACTCAGATGTGTGATCAGGCAAAGATCAGGCATAAACAATACTTGATCCTGTAACAAGTACCATTTCTGCACAGAAATCCATCATTTACTTTGATTAGTTTCAACATTTAATCCATTGTCAAGGTCATGTTTTATGTAATTATATGTCTGACACTTTACCTGACATCACCTTGTTCGCCCTAAAATATCAAACCACCATCTGGTGTTCGATGTTACAACAAAATGCTAAACATTATCTGTGAATTCCATCTAGCCGTAGGACTAAAGGCGGTAAATTATCATTCATGCAGCTCAAAGCTTCTGTCTGGAAACCGTCCAAATCAGTTGTGGAGATCACTGATGAGTTTGAGCTCAGGGGTCACATTCAGTCCAGTAGGTTAATTTACTTTCTGTATGTGTTTGACTCTCTTGCTAACTTGCTAACTTTCACAGACCAAATATGACACTTTTAGATGTGCCAGAGTACTGCTTTGCATTTCGATCTGACATTCTTACAATTGACAATCATTGACGTGATAACAGATTCCACATTTGTCTCTTTCTTTGCCTACTTGTTATTCACCTGGAGCCATTTTTACAACTTTAGCAACAACATCTGACAGTTTTTTTATATTGCATGTTCCTACAACATAATTATATTTCATATTAGAGAATGTACAAATCTGAAAAGCCTCAGAGTTTTGTCATTTGGGTAACCTTTCAAGACGATCTGACAATTAGAAGATATGTCACCCCATGAGTCAACCATGGTTGGTCAAACGCACCCAAATAGTTTTAGCATTTGCAGTAAAGCTGGTAGACTTTGCTTTGCTCCAGTAAAAGATGATAACAGGGACAAGCTGTCACCTGGGGTTAACTATTATTTCCCTGCTTGATTAAAAAAAACATCTGACAGTTGCCTGCTGTTTTACTGAGTCTAGACAAAGTAATAAAACACTTGTAAACCGGAGATTCAAAACAGCAGTCAATTGATTGTCTGGCCTTTACGCTAAGCAGTAACAAATGGGCTCCTGGGCGTAGCTGCATGGCTTCAATGAAAAAACAAAATTGAAACTTCTTATTTCTAAAGTCAGTCAGTCTGAAGAGTTTGAGGTACTGTACATACAGCAAGGGAAACCTGAATGATGACAACCAACATCCTTGACTCTTTCCATGGATCAAACTTGGCCTTGTCAAGTCCTGATTTTCTATAGGTTGGTCAAAGTAGCCTTTAGCTATGATGATATTAAGAACATTGCAGCAACATAATTTACTAATCTTTGTGATTATTTTTTGTACTTTTTCTTAATCCTTCCTTGATTTGGGTTAAGAGTTCTGCCATAATGCTTAATCAATGATTAAAATTCTTAAAATACCAGAAAAACACGATGTTAGCTTAAAAGTTATCTTTAGCATTTGATAGTGGTTGATAATCAACATAGATCTTAAAACCTCATGCATGGAGGTCCATTGCTCAAAACATTGGATGGATGTGATGTCTTTAATTAGCACTTCTAATCTTAGACAACATTCCCATTTGAGCACATGAAGGAGGAGATTATTCCATAAGTTTCTCTTGACAGACCTGACATCTTTAAGGACACGACTTATTCCGTCTCAGACGGCAATGTCTTCCCTAAAATAACTCCCCGGCTCTAAAAGTAGACAAGATGTACAGTTCTATATACAGTTTGTTTGTGTATATATATACATTAGGACTTTACAGACTTTTGGTTTTATTTAACCAGGTAAAGGTCTCAATGAAATTAAAATCTCTTTTCAAGAGTGACCTGGCCAAGAGAGCTGCATAAGGGACAGGGACAGGGCTTGTAAATAATATCATAAGAGATACCTGAATACATTTCCAGAGGATTATCGCTTGTTTGGACTTCTTTGTTTACCCTTCAGCCCAATAGGTGAGACAGTTAGAGGCAAAAACTGTTCTTTTACTACTCACCAGTTGACCAGCATGGCAGCATTGTTCCCCGACATAAAAGGAAGTTCCCCTTGGACGTTGCGAAATACAAATCCGTGGGAGAAAAGCAGTAAGATCCACCAGAGGAACATGTTCCTCCTCATTCCTCTGCCCCCAGTCCTGTCGGTATCCATGCATCAAGGGCAAAGGTGATCCTGGGGTGTCCCAGGTCGGCAGCGCCTGGTGTCTGGATGTTTGCGACAGCAGTAGAAGTCGACGGGGTAGATGTGAACCAGGCGGCCTGGAGTCATGAGGGCGTCAGAAGGCCCAGGTGATGGGGTCGAAGTAAGAATTAATGGTGTTGAGGATCTCTGGATCGAGGCATGGCAGTGGTGGTGATGTTGCTAGGTGTGGTATTCAGTGGATGATTGCCCTCAGCACAGAGCACCTGCGAAATAAACAAATTTAACTCACTTTCAGGCTGCTGTCAGTTGATGCAGGGGTGCTCACAGTGCATTTTCTGAATTGCTTCTTCTTCCCTTCACAAGCCAGAACAGTCCCATCAAGAGTATTTGATCATTATTCCACAAAACAGCTGCCAAATAACAACAGCAACAACAAAAAAAAAACATAAAAAGGAAAGGAATGAAGCAACAAAATGTCCACACGGTTAACCCCCCTCCATCCCACCAGTGATTAGCAGCAGTGAGTGTCCCTGTCCGTGGCTTAGAGTGTGTGCTGAGGTATGTGTGTAGCTGTCAGCAGTTAGAAATCATGCTTCGTGTGTGTTTCAGAGTGTGTATGTGTGCGTGTCGGTGACTGGATTGGCAGGGCGGAGTGGGCGGGGTCTAGAGCTGTGTGAGGAACCCAGGACAGGAAGCCTAACCACCCTCCCCCTCATGCCTCCCTCCCCTTCACTCCCTCTCTTCCTCGCACTGATGGCAGGATGCAGATTGTAACCAGGGATTAGGGAGGTTCAAAAATCCGATTTTGCCCGGAGAAAGCCTTGCGTATTACTCTGTGTGTGTGTGTGTGTGTGTGTGTGTGTGTGTGTGTGTGTGTGTGTGTGTGTGTGTGTGAGAGAGAGAGAGAGGGAGAGAGAGAGAGAGAGAGAGAGAAAGAGAGATAGAGAGAGCTGCTTGTGTACATGTGCCTTAGTGTGTGGAATATAGTCATTGGATTTTTCATAGTTTACCACCGCCTGCAGTCGGAAACTGTTGCTGGCGAGAGGATTTTTTAAAGCCTCAAATGCAATCTTCAGTTGTTTAACTGAATATTGTGTCCCCCACTCGCTGTCTCTCTCTCTCTCTCTCTCTCGCTACACTCTGTCTCTGAATTTACCTCAAACTGTTGTCGCCCATTGTTGAACACCAGACATTAACTACATAATAATCTATTGTCAATTTCTCGTAATAATTAACGCCACTTGCTCTCATTTCTCAGTTTAATAATGGATTTGAAGTCAGGTTCATTTCGCCGTTATGTTCAACTGAATATGAAATGTTCCCTTTATTCCGGCTTCATTTTTAACTGTTCCACTTCCGCTGCTTTCAATTTTGCACCTCCACCAACTGATTATTTCATTACTGAAATAGCAGGAAAGAGGAGAGATACATTAGTTGGAGCATGAGAAGAGTTCACGACCACTTTTCAAATTACACTTTGCACCTGTTTTATCCAATAATTGAGGGTCATTTTAGATACTGTCTGATAAGTGTTTGGTCATAAAAAGCAATGATTGTGAGCACAACACCTTTGATGCTGTAAGCAGGTCAAATCACACATTAATAAATCCTCTATGCGTGTAAACAATATTTACCCCCAGTGTAGTTTTACAGGATTAACTTGGAAGTTGTATCATTAAGAGGCATCTGTCCACTGTTTATTGTCCCTATCTACCTTTATATCCGTTTTGTTTGTTTCCCCTCAGGACAGTACACAGTGATGATGGCCCACTTCTACCTGAAGAGGAAGATTGGATATTTTGTCATCCAGACATATATGCCCTGTTTCATGACTGTGATCCTGTCCCAGGTGTCATTTTGGCTAAACAGAGAATCAGTTCCTGCAAGGACCGTCTTTGGTGAGAGTGGCCACTTATTTACTCATTTACTTGTCTTTTATTTCTTATCTGGCTAATATTCCTGTCATGCACATTCACACCAGGGAGAATAATAACAGTTGCCCACTGAGCTGCAGCAAGTGAGTAGCTGGCAGTTATTAGTTATTAAAGCGTCCACCTTTGCTGAGTGAGGGGAGACTGTTACTTATTTCCAGCCAGCTTGTAAAAACTCAATTTAAACTTGTCACGGCCTTTGTTTGCACCCAGGGGTGACCACTGTGCTGACCATGACCACCCTCAGCATCAGCGCCAGGAACTCCCTCCCTAAAGTGGCCTATGCGACAGCGATGGACTGGTTCATTGCTGTCTGCTATGCGTTCGTCTTCTCTGCCCTCATCGAGTTTGCCACAGTGAACTACTTCACCAAGAGGAGCTGGGCGTGGGATGGGAAGAAAGCTCTGGAAGCACAGCACCCTAAGGTACAAGCTTGTGGTCACTAAGTTATACATTTGGTTGGCACAAAGCACCAAGTGTAGTGTTTGTGCAATGCTGAGTCTACTTTAAAAGGACTATACAGCTGATTCCACATGATTTAGCCCATAAACTACAAATCACAAATACTTTCCATCACTGTCAACCGTTTTCCAAAGCATACTGTAACTTTTCAGACTGATTTGGATACATTCCCGACCACCTATGGTATCAGAAAGTGCAAACATGGTGTAGAAAACTGGTTAAATCATGTGAAAGCATCAGTATGTTCCTTAAAAGACCTTGAGGGAATAGTTTGAGTTCTTGCCAAGAGTCATGTCCTTACACTGAAAAGTTTTGTACCTCTCACATAAAGACAGATTTCTATTCAATGGGAACAAAACTGAGAAGATTGCAAGCAAAAGACTTTTATATGGAATCTGAACTTGGTTTGTGAACTCATGTTAAATATTTTTGCAAACAGTGCTTTCTGTGTGATAGCTGTATGGAAAGAAAAGAGAAGTGTATTAAAAGAACCAATCAACAGTTAAGTAAATGCAGTTGTGATCACTGCTGCAGCCTTAGAACTAGAGCTGCAACGATTAGTCGATCGACAGAAAACTAATCTGCAACTATTTTGATAATTGAATAATAATTTCAGTTGTTTTTTAAGCATATATGCCAAAATTTGCTGGATCTATCTTCTAAGTTTAAATGATTTAATGCTTTTCTTTGTCATGTGACGAACTGATAAAACAAAATAATATATTAATTGATATATTTTCTGACATTTTATTGAGAAAACAATTTGTCGATCGGGAAAATAATCAGCAGATTAATCGATAATGAAAATAATTGTTAGTTGCAGCCCTGCTTGTGTCAAATCAAGTCAGCTGTTGATTGTGTTACGTTTTAGACGTGTTAATTGCACTGAAAATGATCATCAGGGTATTGATTGACAACATTGATACAGGCTGCTTGCTTAAATATTACCAGGAAAATTGACATAAGTCTTTTAGCAGCTGCACCAAAACATATAATGTTGCAGTCATCATGACTATAAATGAAACCAGACCACCAGTTGGAATCATGCTGTTGCCTGAGTGGAATTCAATTACATAGCATCCCACATTACCAGATTTCTTTTACCAGAAATGTTTCACCTCTGTAAAATCACTTATTATTCCAGACAGAATGAAACTTATTGATTTTCTCAGGCCCCAAACACTGGTGACAGCAGAGTAAATGGCATCTGTAGAGGGCTTAGACCTAATTCACTGCTCAATGTAATCTGTCCCGCTGCTGTAGAAACGAGACCCCATGGTGCTGTCGAAAAAGCCGAACAACGTTTGCTCGGCGGGCGTCAACTACACCCCCAACCTCACCAAGGACGTCTCCATCTCCACCATCTCCAACACGACGTCGGTGCAGCTCCGGGCCTCCGAGACCAAGATGGTGGACCCCAAGAAGACCTACAACAGCGTTAGCAAGATCGACAAGATGTCCCGGATAGTGTTTCCTGTCCTCTTTGGAACCTTCAACCTCGTCTACTGGGCCACGTACCTTAACAGAGAACCGGTGGTCAAAGGAGTTGTTACCTCAACGTAATCTTTCTCTTTTTTTCCAAACTCTTTTTTTTTTGTATGATGGTGGAAGTGCGAGCCTAATTCAAGAGTGAGTGGACTAAAAGGAAAGGGGCTGTTGTAATGTCTCTGCCCTAGACAAAAAAAAAAAAAGAAAAACAAATATCTGCGCTTGAAGAACAAAAACTAACTTAACTGTATAATTCAAGCACTTTGAATGAATGCGTGGTTGCAACAGAATCCCTTTCCTGTTTTTTCATGGCCTAAAAAGCTGCTTGATCATGAGGAAACTGCTTCTAAGATGACTGTGTTGACGAGAGAGAGGGTGCTTTTGCTTCTTTCTCATCTATCCTGCTGCAGCTTGCATGACGCTCCCCTCAAAAGGAAACCGTGGACTCCTCTTTGTCTTGACTGTGTATATGTCAATCACTGCTTACAGTATGGGAGCACACTCCATTGCTATGACTTGACAAAGGGTTTTAAATTAAACTAACGTAGGTATTTTGAACGACTTTGCTTAAATTGAAGCGCTTCATATTCTTATCATGGAGACAATGGCTTGAAATGCACTGAACTTATGCTACTGAAAAAAGAAACTGCAATATACATGCATTTGAATTTGAAAAATTGATTTAAAAAATGTACCTAATTCCACACAGTGTGGAAGAAACATCTCTGAGATTAATGCTGCAAGTGCATTAATAATTTAGTTTTATGTCTCTTTTTTAAAAACCTTTGCCATTTTTTCTCTTATTGCAGTGAGTGCTTGTGTGTCTCTTTGTACATCTTTACTTGAAGATTCAAAGCCTACTGCTGTGGGCCTGGTTTCCCAAAAGTGTTAGCAGTCGCGGTCTCAATGAAGAGCGCTGAAAAAAACATGGAATGCAACTTAAAGGTGAAAGAAAACTGTATTTGGACGATTGTCATCGCAAGGGTTTCTGAATTTTTAAATAATCTTCAAGGAAAATGAAGAGACTCTTCTTCATTCATGAAAAATTAAAACGGCTTCATTTAGGGTAGCATGCCAACAAGAATATTAGAAAAACTTCTTTGGCCCACTTACACTGGGTGACTGGACAGCTGTGGATGGTGTGTTCAGGACAAATTTAGGATTGGGTTTATGTACTTTAAATGAATTTTGAGCTTGGGTCACTCAGCTAGGAAACGAATATTCACAGTTGAGAGACCAGTGCTCAAAACGCAGAGTCACATACAAATCAGCAGACTGATGCCAAGAGTTTCAAGAGTGTCATTCAGTGGAATGACCTGGGTTTCAGTCCCTATTTAGGCAAGCATCCATCCTGCTGATGTGTTCTCAGGCAAAACACTGACAGCTCCAGAGATGCCGATCCTGACCTTTGACTTCCCTACATGGGAAAGAAAGAGAGAAAAGAGAACAGAGATCAATGAAGTATCATTATCACAATATTTTTCTGCAGTGCTTTCCCTCCCTTTTAACAATCTAGTACAACCGTTTCAAATATATCAACAACAGTATGCAAAAATTTGCCAAAAGAGAGGTGAACACAGGACAGAAAACTGACTGTAAAAAAAAAAAAAAACTGACCTGCTCACACCATAAAGTGACACAGCTGAATTCATTTACCTGCCTTTTCAAAGTATTTGCTTGTCAGTTAGCAAGCTTGTTAGCTTGGTTGAGCTCACAAAGTTTATTCAAAAGATAAATTTGTACCTTTGACTTCTGTCTCATAGCTTTCTACACAGTATTCCTCTTTTGTGGAGCAGTTTATACTCCGACAGAGGAGGTTAAATAAAAGTGTATGGTGCAACACAGCTAACAAGCTAGCTTCCTCCATTTTGGACTCTCTGGCTCCGTTCTCTCTAAGGTCAGCATTGTCTAGACAGCTTACTGTTGGTCAATGGCGGAAATTTGCTGGTCAAAGTTCACCAAGTTGAACATGGAAAGAATCAGTTTTCCTGCAAAATGTTGCTGCTTTAAACGATGGTGTTATAGGCTACAAATATTTTGGGAAATTGGGCCGAGTCTCATTTGAGAATCATGTAAATAGACTTCTTCTTTTCAACTTGACAATTCAACTCTTTGCTTTAATGCAAAAAAGACGATATTTAGATTCTTACATTTGAGTTTTAAGCCCTTAGAAGAAAAAAAAAAAAGCCAAAGTCTGATGTTGACTTTCAAGTTTTGAAGCATATGTTTTCGTGTCAGATATGTTTTTCTCAATGTTTGTGCACATGTGAAAGATTCTTTTCTTCTTGTTGCTTGTAGAGGAGCTTACATCTGAGCAGCTTTTAATGATTGAGTCGAATCTGAGTTTTGTTTATACATTTCTACATTGACTTAAACTGGAAGCAATGAGCACATGTTATGGCATTTTGATTGGAGCCCACCACAGCACAGCATGTGCTGGACTATGGTGAGACATACTCAGGAACAAAACGAACCATGCTCCCAGCAAAAGAGTCACTGCTTTAGTCTCATGGATTTGAAACAGTGTGGTTCACTCCGTCACCTGCTGCTGGGAGCATTGTCCCCGATAACTTTTTGGCGCTGAATAGACGTTGCTGCAACGGCTTGCACCACGGTGAAAAACCATGTAAATAAAGATGACGTCAGCTGCTACTGTACTTGCTTTGCTTTGTGAAATTGGGACCTGCTATGGATATCTTCAAGATATCAGTTTAAAATTCTTTCCAAAGCTCTTTTATTCAGATTTTTTGTGCCATAATATCCTGTAGTGCTTTTGTGCTGGCTTGGTTTGATGTTGAATCTGCATTTTATGTAAATCTAAGGTGTTGCTACCTGTCAAATGCTCAGTGGGTGTCTATCAGCAACGCTAAGGCTATGTTTTAGTGCTTGTTAAAGCACAGCAGCAGTGTAAAAGGAAGTCCAAAGAAGCGCAGTTGAAAGGCATCCTGTACATCTGTCCGTCTAAGGTCGCCATGGCAGCAACTCCAGACATCCCTTTCCCTGTTACAACCTCCGATCTGCGCATCTGTTCCTCCATTCTCTGTTTGTTTCTGACTGCGCTGCTACACGTTATAAAGTGAGAAACACAGTTCTTTTTATTTCTGATTATGCTAAGTCCTTCACAAAGTTCAGGATCATTTTGTTTGTCACGTCAGAGCTGAACTGCTCCAGCGTTGCTTAGAACAAAACCCTTTATTTGAGCTGGCCGAGCCTTACTTTGAGTTATGTTACCAAAGGGAATTAAAGTGTAATAAACATTTTGGCCCCTGATCATCTGAGTCTCATCTTTAACCTTCATTTTTCTACAATTTCATTTAAAATACTTAAAATTCTTTGGAAAAATCAATGAATATAGATTAAAAACATCTGGAATCAGATGGTGAAGGCATGCTGGAGTTAAATTTTTCACTTGTGTGGACCAAATGTTCCTAACCTCAGACAAGAAAAGAATGTTGACCTCCATTGTGCTTTAAAACAACATTCTGCCCACATGTGGCCATACATACGTAAGTCTTTCTTCCCAATCTGAGAAACAAGTGCCCCTATCTATTATTCCATCCATCTATTTAACTGTTCCTCTTTTCTCTGTTGCTGGCCAAGAAACGATTGCCGGCCCCTCCCTCCTTCCTTCAGCCACTGTGACAGACTCATCTGCCATACATCTGTTAGAAAAGGGATTTAGTTCCGCTTAAGTTGCTTTCGCCCATTCAGGGGGGCCCCTACAGCAAAGCGTTTCACTCCAATTTAAGCCCCGACTGGCTAGCGGATGACAAACGCTTGTTTTTCTATGTACTGTCTGGACAGCTGTGGCTGATGCGTGTTAGGGACAAATTTAGGATTGATTATATGTACTTTATCCAACACTAGCTCATAGGCAGTGAAGCAGACTGAAGTTTGAACTTGGGTCTCACAACTGGGGAATCTAATACACATCCAGCAGCCAGCTTAAGGAGACTTACACAGGGCCATGATAGCAACAGTTGTCTATCAGAGAAACACTATAAACAACCATCACACGTGCATGTTTTCTCTCTTGTTTTTAACCATCAGTATGATTTGATTAAGCACTTACTTTATTGGAGAGAAAACAAAGTGAGACCTTTGCTTAAATTTTTGCAAAAATGCAGCAAAGCCATTGTAGCTGTAGCTGGGCTTAACAAAGTATTTGTGTTATTCATTCTTTGTTTTATGTACTGTATTTGTTTTATGTATTATATTTAAAATGATCAAATAAAAACGATGGACAAAGATGGTATTGAATTAATTGGTGCACAGCTGCTCTATTATGGCTGTTATAGCTTACATGTGGCTTCAGTAAATCATGATTATACAAATGCAGTTCTTAGTAGCACTGATTTGATTCCATATTAATATTTAACTGCTTTATGAGTGTATAGATTACATCGTTGTGACAAATATAGCGCCTGCAGGCTCCATTTCCAGAGATTACACATCTTTTTCTATCTATGTCTGCTTTTATAAACACAGAACTGTCACCACTTTTGCACAAAAAGAGAGTAATGTAACAAATTTCAACTTCCTCTTCTATCTCTGAGCCCCCAGAATATCATTTAGAGTGGAATTATCCAAAATAATGATTATCTTCAACACTCTATTTGATGAACAGTGCAACACTGCATTGCTCCACATAAAAAAAGTGCTTTCACTTTTTAGATTTTATTGAGCAAACAGAGAGCAAGAACATTAGACATCATATCATTCACAAGAGAGGGGAACTCATTAATACGCTCATTTTTGAAGGGAGAAGTCATCAATTTTATGGGGCGATAAAGAGCGCATAAATAAATAATATAAGTAGCAGTGTAACAAATGACAGCTCCATGTGTTAGCTGAGTATCAGCATTTGTAATCCTTCTGTTATTGATGGAGGTCCTGCTGGTCAAGAGGTTAATCCGCTGGTTGCAGCACTGCAGTCAAACTCTTAATATTGATACACAGGACTATTTTACTTGTGCATTTGTGGCCACCAGAGGGCAGCGCAGCCTCTTAACATGCAAACACATTGCTGCTTTGTGCATGTAAACCTCACAGGTTTGCGGGCTGAACACTGGTCTCCTATTGAGTTGTGCGCCTCTTCAGAAATGACTTATTTTGAGTGTTGTGGGGCGAGGGGGGTCTCGCTGTGCCTGAATATGACTTCCAGTGGGGATCATCATCTGGCAAACAGCAAACAACAATATAAACAAAAATCAAGTGCACATTTAGTTAAACTGATATCCTGCTGTTTTTATGACTTTCTGCTCACATTTGATCTTTTTTTTTAATGATCTGCATGGTGAAAACTGAAAATGTGGACTCAGGAAAGATTGACTTTCCTCTCTAAGCAAATAAGGTCTACCTCCTGTTTCTGCACAGCTGAACCAAAACAAAAACCTTGTTAGATGTAGATGTTTAAGTGCAGCAGTGGTAATGAAATAAATAAATGTTGTTGCCCATGACGTAGCCTGCACAGCAAGTAAAAAAAAAAAGGTGGATGTTTTGCATTTGTTTTAATGTGATGCAGTTGTGGTTCAGGTACTGTGTGTGTAGCCTGTGCACGGTGTATGAGTCACGCAAGATGCACATCTTCTAAGGTTCACCACCATCACCAGTAGCAGCATCACCACCAGCAGCATCACCACCACCAGCAGCAGCAGCAGCGGCAGACAGCGTCACCCAACCACTCTGTTGCCCACACAGGCGTTAGAGAGAGGAGGGCGCTGCTGGATCCCGTCGATTTTTTTTTTTTCCCCCTCCTCTCCACTGACTGATCACACTGATTGATCGTTTCGGGTGCGCCCCAGAGGAACCCCCCCACCCCCACCCCTCTACCCCTCCACTCCACTCCACTCCACTCCACTCCACACACACACACACCCCCTCCACCCAAGCTGCAGGAGCTCGGAGCACCGAGGGACCGCTGTGCTCGACCGCAGATGACACGCAGAAGAAAGTGTGTGGGCGGATGAGGAAGTTCAGAGCGCGGATTGATGGTCACACACCTACTGTACTGGCACTTTATCGCGGCAGCAGCGGCAGAAGAAGAAGAAGAAGAAGAAGATCACCGACGGTGTTCTCAATCCTCCAAAACACAGAAAAGCCCTTTATGTGATCAGGGGGTGATCCGCGTATGGGAAAATGACAATCAAGTTTGTGGTCATCCTCTTGTTACTTCTGCTCGTTCAAGGTGTTCGGTGAGTCTAATTTTTTATTGGCATGATCAACAGCTGAGAGGTGTATCTTTAAAGCTTTAAAAGTTGAGCATAAAGGTGTATAATATGTGAATAAGGCTGCCTGTTAATGCATGTAGGGGGCTTTATTTTTCTAGGGGCTTTCCCCGCACACACACACACACACACAAACACACACAGAAAAAATGACAGCAACCATTTATCGTCTAACCATCATTTGGGGGTCTGACAATCATTTATAAGATTCAAACCCAGAGCATTAAAATACAATCATCATCAATGCTGCATGTTTTGCTGCTGCGACAAAGTTTTTCATGACAATGGTGTTTATTAAAGGGAGCCCATCAACATGATTAACGACCCCCTCCCTCCCTCCTCTTCTTTCCTCTCCTCTTCCATCGCCCCCTCCTCAAGTCCTGATCAGCTGGAATATGGCGACGACGATGAAGATCACCATGACACGACTGTCAATCAAATGCTGGTCCCCAGGTCGCACCAGGAGGATGCCACACTCATACTGAACAATTTGCTAAAGGAATATGACAAGACGCTTCGGCCAGACATCGGAGGTAAGAAGTTTTTTTTTTTTTTTTTTTTTTTAAATTTTTCTTGTCATTGCATCAGAACAAAGTTGGGGGTGATGCTGTCCATGGTGCTGGTGTGGAGTGGTGCTGTCCATGGTGCTGGTGTGGAGTGGTGCTGTCCATGGTGCTGAAACTAGTGACGCTGCAACACTGGATGCTGATTGATGCTTGTGGCATTGTAGGGGTGACATACTTAGTAAAATGGTTTTTGTGTGTGTGTGATGGTGTGGGTGGGTGGGAGCTGGAGTTGCAAATCATACTCTGATTGCATCCACATTATTTCTGCCGTGCAATCAAAACTGGGGGGTTCTCAAAAGAGAATATTCCTCTTCTCAGAGGCAGAGAGGCTGGCCACTAATCATCAGATTGTGACTGGTTTGATCCCTGGAGTGGTCTCACTGAAGTGTGTGGTCATTACCAGAGTCCGGTTTATTGTGACTGCTGCCTTTCAATAGTCATTTGGAGAAATCAAGCCAGATGTAGAGTGGAATGATGGCCACCTGGGTGTTGTGTGAGCTGAGTGGAATTGAGTAAAGCTCTGAAAGTTGACGACTGGCTTTGACCTCTGACTTCTTTGTGCATCTCAAAGGGAAAACACAGTGTTTAAAACTTTTAATTGTGTTTAAAATGTGTTACTTGTTCTGTCGTTCAATAAATCGGCCAATCGTTGCAGCTTTAATTTACACTGTCAGATCATATTCTCTGGTAAATTTGTGGCTTCAGGTTTTAAAGTTGTGAGACTAAAAAACAAACAACACGACAAAACCAAAGTACATTCTCAGAAATGACCATATAATACACAAGCAACTAAAGCAGGAGTTGCAACAAAAAGTCAATTTATTCATAAGTGAGCTAACTGGTATTTATTGCAGTGCCATTTGCATCACATTATATTATATTATATTTTCATGCCCTACTCTCTTTATACTAACTGTTTAGTGTTTAAAAAAAACACACCATTAAAAGCTGATTAAAACAGGCTTTAATGGTGTTAGGGGAAGGTCAATATGAATTTTCATCATAACAACTTCAAGACTGATTAAAGTAACGTAATATCAACTCTGTAAGCTTATGAGAAGAGAAGAGCAAATTGGCTCTGATGGTAGATTTGTGGTATATGACGTCTTTTTTATTTTAGAGACATAGAGAGAAAAAAGGGCTGTGAAAGACGCTGCGAAGATCCAGAAAGCCTGTGGTGAAGTTGTGGTGTCTCCTTTAGCAGAACCAATTTCCTTCTTCTGCTGTTAACATTTTTCCAGTATTCCTTTTTCCCCCTAGATTCAGATTTTGCATCTACATCATCATGCTGGCAAAAATCTGAAGAATAGTTGATCATCTGCTGATATGTGGAAGTCATTTGGGAATCGCTCCTCTCTCAGTTTGGGGGTAAACACAGTGTTTCTTAGCACTTTAGATGCTATTTTGTTTCCTGCTGCTTACTGTGGCATTTCATTCCCCTCTGTCTCTGCCTAAGACTCGCATGTACATCAAAATATGCTGAAATAGACTTCGACTATTCCAGGCAAGGTCCTTACACAAAGGTAATTTCCCTCAAAAGATATCTATATTTTCTCATAAGTTGGGCCTCCAAAGTATCTACAGGAGGGGGGAAGATATTGGACACCAACATAACAACACCAAAGAGGTATCAGCTTGAAAAATTACTGACATCTTGCTGACAGTTTTGAAATAATTGGTGGTGGAAGAAGTAGTCAGATTCTTTATTTACGTAAAAGTACCAATTCAACCATGGAAAAATACTCTATTAGAAGTAAAAAACCCTTCAACAGATCATTAGATTGTTAATACTGATGCAACAATATGTAAAGTAGCATTTTACTGTTGAGGTTTAGCCCAACCTATGGGTCAGGCCCCTCTAAAGGGTCACAAGATAAATCTGAGGGGTCATGAGATGATTAATTCTGTATGAAAGAAGAAGAAAACAATGTTCTGCTACACAAATTTGTGTTCATATTTTCAGCTTTTCTCTAATATTTGTATTTTTTGTGATTTTTGGACATTGAACAGTTATTTAAGTGAAAAAGTGGAGTGGAAAACTGGAAAGTTTTGAGGGAAGATGTCATGACAAGGGTCTCCAACTAGACACTGCTATTTTGCAGTTGGTCACGATCCAAAAAGATTGTTCTATAAAATGTGAGAAAATGCTGAAAGACCAGAGACCAAGATGCAACCTCAAATGTCCCAACCAACAGTCCACAGCCCAAAGATATTCAGTTGAACCAGAAAATATTCATATTTAAGAAACTGGAAAAAGATCATTTTAGTATTTTGTCTTTAAATATGACACAAAAAGATTAATCGACTATCAAAATAGTTGGCAATTAATCAACTAATCGTTGTAGCTCTACAATATTCCCTCTGAAATGTAATGGAGTACAAGTTGTATGTAGAATAAGATGGCTTTTACTTAATTACAGCACTTGAGTAAATGTATTTAGTTACTTTCCACCAATGAAAATAATATTATAAAAGTATACGTTTAATATATGTTTAAAGCAGATGGACACGATCCGACTCCACTCCTTACTCTTCTAATTAGCATGTTTTGCTACAAATATCTGTCTCTCAGATGCAGAATTCGTGAGTTTGAAGTCATTTATTAAAATTCAATGTGAGAACATCCTCTGTACCTTAAAGTTGCCTCCGCCAAACCTGAGAGACTTTCATTTCAGAGTTTCAAGTTTCAAAAGACTTTGTGGAAAAACTCTGTTGAAAACACTTATCTACAGATCATTAAGAGTGTTTATTTGTGCTCTTGGGTCATTTAAAATGACCAAGCACCCAGTTTTCACAGTAATAACCTGGTGGGAACTGATTTTTTTCTTTTGCCTCCACCGATGGCTCTCTCAGCCAAGTTGAATCTGCTAGCTCGCCTCGCGGAGGGGGAATCTCCCTCCAGCTCTGCTTCCATAATTAAGGATGAAATTTTGATGAGATCCAGTTGACAAACCTCGACGTCGTCCATGAAATGTTAATGCCTTCGCAGGATAATGTGAGGCAGTCGGAAACACACGGGCATGTCTACATGGGAAGAAAACACACACACACGTCGAAATTCACACATAAGCGAACACACTCGAAGATGACGCTGAGTCAAAGACAGATCTGGGACATTTAAGTCATTGTAAAAAAAAAAAGAGTGGGTTCAGTTGAGAACTACTGCAATGAATCTCTGAGACACACAAACACACACACACACACACACACACACATACACACACACACTCCCACATAGCAAGTACACTCACATAGACAGCCAGCTACTGAAGTCGGAACAGTGTGGCTTGTTTCCGAGATACATCTGGATTTTGTCTAAATCAAAGTCATCCTCTTTACACACACAAACACACACACACACACACACACACACACAGTATCAAACAATGCTTTTTCCTTTGCCTGTTTTAAATGAGAGCAGTAGTTATGCTTGTTTGTATGCTGCTGCTGCTGCTGCTGCTGCTGGAAGTGGAGCCAGAATACATACCGTTGTTTTAAGTGTTTAGGTAGATTTCTGTATTAATTGGCCGTCAATTTAGATCTCAGAAGTGTGTTTGTGTCTCACAGTGGAGCTCACTTCTTAGTGGAAACAATCTCTTTAAGCCAAAATGAAGCAGGGGAGGCTGGGGGGTATTACCACACACACACAGGGAAACCATAAACTGTATCATGTTGTTTGTAATAAAAAAGCGTGAGAGTTTAAGAGACAGACTGGCAATAAAAAATACAAAAAAACAGCTCCCTAGCTTTTGACCAAAACCCACCTGGAGATACTTCACCATCCATAAAGAATAAAGGCTTTGATTGTAATTTCTAGAGCAATACATGAAATAAAACCTCCTGTAAGTATATGATTAATATTAGAAGTTGCATTCTAAACTCGTTAATATTTGTTAGATTTGTTGTTTACACTAAGGCTGCAACTAACGATTATTTTCATTATCGATTTAACTGTCAATTATTTAGTTGTTTACTATCATAGAAGATTAAATAAACCAGAAAATATTGAGATTTGAGAAGCTAAAACCAGAAATTTTTGACATTTTTTCTTTAAAAAATTACTCGAAACGATTAATAGATTATCAATATAGTTGTCGATTTTCTGTTGGCTGTCTGTTGGCTTTAGGTTTGAAAGTTGTTAGTTTGACAAAAAAATAAACTACAACACAATAAAGCCAAAGTACAGTCAACAAACAATACAAAGCAGGAGTAGCAACACAAAATAAAGTTTAATAAGTAAATAAGTTAATTGCAGTGCCATTTGTATTGCATTATATTGCACAGATTTTGTTTTTCATGTGCTACTCGCTCTATACTAACTAAAATTATTAGTAGAAGGTCAGAATTCAAACTAGACGAAAGCTAAGATTAGCAACTTTTTTCTTTTCTTGTCCTTGTCACCAGCAGCATTCGATTAGTAGACAGATAGACAGAAAGATGCTAGATAGAATAAAATAGTTATTTTAAAGCATTTAGATGCTTCTATTTCTGGGAATTTTCCATGTAATGCCAGTCAGCAAAAAAACACTTCTAGCTGAGTCAGTGTAATGAAGTTAAATGATGCTTAGATTGTGCAAAGTTAAGCTTAGTGTAATTAAGAAACATGACCTACATCAATTTTTTTGTGTTTGTGCTAAATGGATTTAAAATGTCCTGTTGGCTACAAATATCCTCAAACCTAGTAGCTAAAAACTGGATTTTGTATCTTGATAATGTCATATTAGCATAAGCAAACCATGATATATACCTCCAAAATCTGCGAAATTGAATATACATATAAAAATTCAAACAGTAACACAAAACAATACATTTAATCACAAAACTGCTAATTGAAAAAGTTAAATTTGCAGTGCAATTCTCACTCTCCATTCTCTTTGAGGATAAGTGATCTCACAGCTGTCTATGTCTGGAGTGTTGTTGTCTATCCCTTAATTCTGGCAAGAAAAGGCATCAGTGCCGCCTCTCTGTTAAGACATTACCTTTCTTATTGATTTATTTCAGTGAGAAAAACCATCAAAAGTACAATACAACTCCACAGCAGTGAAGCAAAATTGAGAAAATAACAGTTGAAATCCGAGATAGAACCTAACAGGGTTATTATCTTTGTTCCCTTGTTTGTTTTCCTGCGGTCTCTTCCAGTCTTGTGAAGTCAGCAGAAGCCTAATCTTCATATAAAGTGGGTGACTGGTTCACTTGCGAAAAAAGCGACCCACATTTCCCCCGAGCAGAACAAGTGTTGAGCCTCACCTTAACCGATAAGAAGCAGTTCGCCTCAGATGAGGATGAGATTCTTTTGTGTCCCTATTGTGTCACTTTCCTTTTGGGTTCAGAGTGTGATCACTGTGTGTGATCTGTGCGATCCTTGTGTGTGTGTGTGTGTGTGTGTGTGTTTGCAAAGACCTTGGAGCATTTGCGAGTGTGTCAGTGGCAGCGTGTGTGCTCACCAGGGAATGGAGGACAAAGCGGGCTGGAGTGCAGGGTTTTGTTTGCTGTGAGGGCTCTGCAGCCTTGAACATTTAGAGTTTCAGGAGCCAGCATGATTCAAGGAGTTTCGATTAAAGTTAGATCTAGAAATACACTAGCAGAGGTGTGCAAAGGTTATCTTTGTGAGTCCATTGACAACCATCTTAGGAAGGCTTTCAAGGCAGAGTGAGCTCTCATCAAAACAGCAACAAACATATAAAAACAGAGGAAGTAAAAAAATGTATTCAAATCACTGTATTAAAAATGTTTAATATGCGGTAACACCTCAGCTAATGACAGCTCACGGTTGCTGGTTGTCATAGTAACGCAACGTGCTTTGTGACTTGCAAGTTTTTCAAGCACTCAGCAGTAGGGATGGGTCTTAAAAAGAGCACCAATGCACTGAAAATAGTCCCTGATAAATACAATTACACATTTACATAAATACATATTTCCTGTCTGAGTAACATTTGCTAAAAAAAAACTACAGTGTCCAGCTGTTACATGGAATTACTGAGCCTTTCTCAAAGTTGAAACTATATATTAGTGACCTGAATTTAAAGTTTTATGTCTTCAGTAGAAACTAGGCTACTGAAGACTGAGGCTTAGGGCTGGGAGACACTGACAGGGTAGGCAAGTCAGAAAGTACTGAGAGAAAGACTAACACATTGTTGGTTTTGGTCTTTTCATGGGATTTGTTGACAATAGCAAAACTTCAGAATATCTGCACTGGCTGAGGCCATGGCTGACAGTCTGTGACAACTTATAGGCATCTATGAAGTCACAAAAGTGCCTTTTAGATAACAGGTAAAAAATAAGAATTTCATTTCATTTCATTTTTCCACTAAGTTTTTGTCAGGAAGCCTGGAGTGGCAGTAAGTCTTGAAAACCAAACAATGTTAGCTTCATTTGTCTCAAGGTACGATTACACTTCCATTCTACAAATATTTGACTAATTTCTTTATTTAATTCTATTGAAGCCTGCAATATGGACAAATTCAAGCGTACATTTCCTGTTTCGGTGCTGGATCCGGCTAGAGATCGCACCTTTCAACTTTGATTGTTTGAATATGGTCAAACGGTCAATAGAAACATTGCTGCATTGTGGAGATGCAAAAGTCATTATTCAACCTTGTTTAGTACATTATCATACCACCAGACTACAAACTGCAGCATCGCTCTCACAGACTGTTTACAGTTCACGATCATTCTGAATATTTATTAATTACCCACATGAAAGCTGTGACATCACATCCTTTTTCAGGACCTCGGACTGGGAAACTTCAGTTGACTAAAAACAGAGGACTAATGTGACCCTACCTTGTGGCTACTACTGCTAGTTAGCCTATTAGCTTGATCAGAGGTGTCAAATATTTGAGATTGGATGGCTTTAGAAATTGTTACATTTTGTTTTCATAATTACACAATTTTGACTTAGCCTTTATAATATAGTATATAAACAAAAGTCGATTATCTGTAGGTTTTTTGTTTTTAACTTGCTGCAAGACTGTGGAAGTCAGGTAGCGTTGTTACAGATTGCGGTTGGGCTAATGGCAGTTTGAGGTAGGAATAACCAATCTCAACTCAGGCCATTAAACAGTATGACTTCAATGAATTCGTAAATCACTTTGAGCTTTGGAGTTTCCCTGTTTAAAGTGACTTTAGCATCAGTGTTTTTAACTATAACCCATAAATAATTAACATTAGCGTTAGCTTGTTGTTCTTTGCTCAAGTATTGTTTTTGTCAAAACAAAACTGCAGTACAAAAATGCATTTTACAAAACAGGGAATGGACCTAGAGTCAAGAGCTAAATAGTGTCAGTAAAAACAGCAGTTTAATGTTTGTGAGCTTTCTTTACTTAACGTTAAGTAATCAGCAGTGCTGCTAGCTGACCAGCTAACATTAGCTCTGAGTTTAAAGCCTTTTCAATAACATTTTCTTGTTCAATATTACTATTAAATGCACTATAGTGTTAATCAATCAAAGTTGTAGATAATTATAGGCAGACAGTTTGTTCATAAACATAGATATATTTTCGGGAAAAAGCCTTCACAAGAAAAGGTGCACTTTAACCATGTTGTTTTGCAGTAGATGAAAGAAAAACTGGGAAACAAGCAGCAATAGCCACTATGGCTGAAAAGACTTGGAAGACTCACAACAGTATCAGGCAAACTGTTGGACAGACAGCTTATCTCAAGAGAAATTACTGCTTAGCAGCACAGAGTGTGGAGACAAGACATCTGATTAAGCTATTACCACTTTAAGAAACTGCCCTTATTTTAAATCCCTTGACTTCTTAGAGAAAACAAAGTGAAATAACTCAGCCTTATCAGATTTAAACTCAAGACAAATCCGGATTCTCTAACAAAAACTCCAAAAAGTTAATCCTAATCAAGCCATTCAGTCGCTTTTTTTCACTCTGATTAGGCACCGTTTCAGCCTGCATGCAAATACAGTTGATCTGACAGCTCTTCAATATGGACAGGTATCAAATCTGGTTGGAACGTGTGTGTGTGATCGCAGCCTGTGAATGTGACTGAAGGCTGTAATTGCCCATAGCTAACAAGGTATTGATCTACACTGACTGACCAGGTCGCTGCAATCATATTCACCATTATTGCCTCCCTGAATATGTCTGGCGCTTACAATTAGTCTGTGGGCGGGACTGGGAAGAGAGAGTATGCGTGCAAGTCAATAGGAGGTGTGTGTGTGTGTGTGTTACCAACAAGCAGCTTCTGTTTGAAGTTTTCTCTATCTATATTAATTGATTTTCTTTTTAGAATTATTTTTAAGATTTGCGGTCACTGATTTGGCTTTTGCACACTTTTTCCATGATTTTGATTTAAATGTGTGTGTGTGTGTGTGTGTGTAAACAGAGGGACTTTGATTCAGATAAAAGCCAGGTGCAAATCATAAATAGAAACCAGAGCTGCTCATTGGTTTGCAGCTGCTTCCTGTCTTCCTGTCCTTCTCTCTCCATCTGTTTCTCACTTGATCACCTCCCTTTACTCCCCCTTTAAACCTCCCTCTCTGTACTATCAGTTAGTGTACATTCCTACATAATTTATCTCAATATTTGCGGTCCAGATTTGGGAGTTTTTCAAATCCAAATGAAAGTTTGACCCACTTTGCATTCTATATTAAAATCTCGCAAATCTAATTCAGATGTCATGTCAGATCCAATCACAGTGCAACATTTGGTCACATCGCTCATCGCTTCTACTCATATCCTTGTACATTATACGTCAGCAGCCCTGCATTCATCCTTTGTTTGATAAAAGATTTAAAAGTATCCTTTGTTTTATTAAAGCATAAACCAGTGGAAGTCAGATTTTAAGGAATCTTACCACTATTTACTAAGTGAGTTCAGGCTGAGTTTATATTCTTTTCTGGCTCCCAGAGCGCTGAAATAACAAGGAAGTGTTTGCCTTGTACTCAAAAAGCTGTGATTTCAGCTTTAACTGAAAATGAATAGGAGAAGATAGAAGGATGAAAGGGAGACTTTTCAGTTCAGAAATGGTAGACCTTGATTTCCCCCCTGTTATATCTACAGTATAACTCTTCAAACTCATGTATCTGTTACTCAAACTGCTTGTTTTAATGCAGGAATGTTTTCAGTCTGAACGCCCACTAAAGCCTGCACTTCTCCTACTGGCACAAGTCAAAATGTCTGCTGTGAAAAAGGTTTTTTTAATTTTTATATTTATTTGTTTGCACATAAAAATAGTATATATATTGAAACATAAACAATTTATGAAAAAAAAAGATTTCATTTGTAGTCAAGGACTTCTGTAAATTATAAAAGCACACTTTTACCTCCATATACTCAGCTATACATGAGTTCAAAGAGAACGAACACTCTCCTAAAAGCTCAAGACTTGATAAACAAAATGACCTTAAATAAGAATAATGAGGGGTGGAAAGGCTACCATAAGAAGAGGAAGAGGAGGAAAATATGAATATACTGTATATCACAAATACATTTTTACAGTTGTCGCAGAGTCAACACTGTACTTAGGAAATCTAAGTGTTCGTTTAAGATGTTTTTTTGAGTAAACAAAGACGATGAGTGATGGACAATATGCAACAAAATAGAGAATCTGTGTGAAAATGAAAATGCAGCCACATTACTGGAACATAAAAGAGGAGAAAGAAGAATTCCTGAAAGATGAAAGAAGAATTCGTATTCTGCTAAACATACAAATCTACTATTACCATGAAAAGGGTTAGGCCGGCTTTGCCTCCAGCACAGGTCAAAATTGTGCTTTTTTTCCCTTCATATTTTTAGGTAGGAGCCAGCGGAGCGCAATGATCTCCCTGTAAGATGTACATTCTTTTCAGAAGAAAACAAAATCTTAAATTAAGACTCTGTTAATTCCCTAAATAGCTGTTCTCTCTCTCTCTGCTGTATATATCACAGGAAGACATGCTGGACTGATTTGCATCACCACATTGGTGAAGCCTGTTGGGGGTTTGCTTATGATTTTCATGTAGCTGACCAAACCACAATGCTCAAGCTGCATCCCTTCCTCCTGTTAACAGTTGTCTTACAGAAAAACACACAAATACACCACAAGACAGGTGACTCTGCCAGTTATGTAATTAGGGCACACCTCCAATAGAAGGTGAAAATTCTAAAATTTTATATTATCAATCCAGAAAGCCTCTGTCTTTCTTCTTAGGGAGTTAATATCACACCTTCTTGGTCCAAGATGAACCCTATCAATGCAATTAGAAAGACATTTGTTGTTATGCAAGTGAGTTCTGGATAATTAAAGCGGTTTTTATGTCGTTGTGAACTTATCTTGACATGTTTGTGTTGGAGGTGTGGCATCCTGTAGAGGCGGGTCTTCTCCTGATTGGATAACTGACAAAGACTCAATGGCCTCTGTAACACACGCTGATGATCATGTGCTGAAACATGTGGTTAAATGATGAGTAGATTTCCCTGTAAGACAGTTAGTGTGAGTTGTTTTTTCCCACATTAAACTATGATGCTTCTCCAAGCGTTAGGTCAGTATGACTTCCCATTAGTCTTGGCACTCGACAAACATCCTCAGTGGATATTTTTGTGACTGTGACTGCATGGAGAGAGTCAACAACCACAACCGTGTGCAGAAGTAAGTTCTATTTTCATAGGAAAGCCATGAATCTTTTTTTTTTTTTTTCTGGAGACTCAAGTAACTTCTATCAGTTGAGGCTGCTTTGATGCTGTTTGATCTCTGAATTTAAAGAAGTGTGTCTGCCTGAAAAGGTGGTAAACTCTATCACAAACAGAGGTGGATATTTTAAATAGAGTCGCCCTCGCTAATGAATAGAAGTGAATGCAGCTTCTTTACAAGATCACAAGACTGTTGGATGTAGAACGTGCGAGCCTCCCTCTTCATTTCAAAATCGGTGAGCTTTTATTCGTTTTTTTATTAGTTTATTAGTTGTTGTTTTTTTTATTTTGCATGTAGATTTTTCTATCAACAACTTGGCAAAGAAAGGATATAACCACAAGTAGCCTCAACCTTATTTAAAATATAAATTAATGCCTGCAGGCTCATTCCGAAAATGAAAATTAATGAAAGATTTGCAGATTGCAATGTATTTAAACTGCATTCAAATTATTAGATACAGTTGATAAATTGGATTAATATTTAAAGGGAATGATTTTCATAATTGCAACTAGACTAAAATTAGGAAATATGAGTAGGAAGTTAAATAAAATATAATCTTTAATAATTGAATTTAAATACATTTTGCTTTTGACTAGAAGTATGTAAATTTTAAATAGCATTGAGTGGATGGAAAATGATGGGAACTGAGCTCATAATGCATCCAACTCAGCATCCATTAGAGTCACCCTCCACTCAAATATATGTTTTTCTTCTTGTTCCTTCAGTTGGATTTTTTGAGCTTCAGGCCCTGATAAGAAAGAGCGCTTTTTGCAGGTTGCAAATTTATTAAATTGTAGGCTTAAATGAAAAAAAGAAATGAAACAAAAGAATTACCTTTAAAAACTCTGCCATAAATATCCATCCATCCATCCATTTTTACATCCAGCTTATCCTCTAGAGGGTCGCAGGGGAACTGGAGACAGTATCAGCTGACATTGAGGCAAGAGGCGGGTACTTCCTCAACAGGTCACCAATCAATCACAGGGCTCACCATAGCCTGAAGGGGATGCCACCTGAAAAGGTCTGGTTCTATTCATTTTTAGGGGGTCTAGCATACTTAAGCACAATTAATAACTCTCAGGGATACATGTGAAGAATATGGACTCAAAAACCTTTTTTTTATTTTATCATGAAATTGCCTGTTTTTTACTTAAAAGTTGCGATATGCACATTTGCACCTTAGCTCCAAACTGCAGTGACGCCCTAAAATCCTGTCGGGCGACGGTAACTTGCACACAGGCACACCTGGTCTGTGGCTTTGTAGGCCACTGAGGCCTAATTTTACCTCACATTTTGTCCTGCGCTTCTTTAGGAAATACGCACCGAGCAAAATAACAGTATTTCCGCTGGAGTAAAATAGTTGCTCTCTGCACCTCTGGCTCAGATCTCGATGGCTTTGAGGCTGACTCGGCCCTGGCAGGCCTTCTTCTCCTTGATCCTCGCAGAGCTGACATTTGGCACAGCGGTGACACCTCACCAGCTGAAAGGACAATTCTCAGATGAGCCTCCTCAATATTTCAAGTCCAGTGACATTTCATTAGATGAAAAGGAGTTTAGAGTCCTGGCAAATGCTTCTCCTCACATCTCAGGTAGCCAGGTTAGCCAAGTTGACAATCACCTGCGGGAGGGAACACACACACACACACACACACACACACACACACACATACACAGAGAGAAGGTGTACATGCATCGGTGCAGCAGATGTGAATGGATACACACTTGCAGAGCACACACACAAGCTGGTGGATGGAGTAACCTTTTATGAGCTCTATGATGCAAATGTCTCTTCCGCTTTGTGTGTGTGTGTGTGTGTGTGTGTGTGTGTGTGTGTGTGTGTGTGTGTGTGTGTGTTGGCGGGACTTAATGTCTCAGGATTATTAATGACTTTTACACTCCAGTTTGTTTAGAATAAGACTTACGAAAACTGTATTTTTTAAAGAAAGTCTCTCAAACACTCCAGTTTTTGTCTCAAACAGCTGAGAACATTTGCTCTATAAGTGTCAACCACATCCTCTTTTCAGCCAATCAAACGCCATGTGACGCTCCTTCTTTTTCAACTCCTCGGCCAATGACTGCGCTCCATTTTTCAGCGAGCTGCAAATGAGTCAGCTGATACATTTTTCCTGCTGATAGTCACACCATGGTGTGTGTTGTCATCCGGTACATTGCATATGGGACATTACATCGCCATGGTGATGTCTGCTTGTATGTTGACAGCCATTGTGATATTAATAACTTGTACTCACAGATAAGATGATCTCATTATATTTTGGAGCACCTCACTGCATAAATTAGCAAATTAATGAGGGCTTTTTTTTTCCAACCCAAACTTCTATACCGCCTTAATGCCGCCTTCCTGTGCTTTTATTACGTTAATAAACACACTGTCTGAAGAGGCAAACAGCAGTCCCCGGCCAGAAATTTTTAGCTTTTCAGCTCCTCTTAAATGTTTAATTCATCTCTGAAGAGAGGTTGCGCAGCTTCGTAAAACCTCGCCTTTCATTCATACAGCGTTCCCGACTTAATGAGAAACCACAAAGGAATGGCCCAAGCAATCATGTCGAGCTGTAAAGCGAGGGCTGATACCAAAGTGGAGTGCATTAGGTGGTAATAAGACCAAGCTTGGTCTGGATCATGGCTGATACATTTCCCATCCCTGTGAGCTCTAACCATTTAATCGATTTCTATCTGTGTCTCCCATGTCCGCTCCACTCCAGCCAAAGCACCGGTGGTTAGCCCAGGATCTGGGAGGGGCTGGATAGACTTTCGAAATGCAGGGAAGGGACAGGGGAGAGTGCTGCACCTGTGCTGTTTGTATTTCCAGTTAGTCATTTGCTGCTGTGGAGCGCAAATGAGAATGTTAGGTTTTATTTGTGTCTTCTGCTTCTCTGGTGATATTTTTCTTGCTGATTGCACCACTTGAGTTAAAGGACGGGTTCACAATTTTTCAAGTCTGTTTTTCTTTCCTCCTGTTCATATTGGCCTTTAGAAGATCACTTCATAATGCGATTACAATGTAAGTGATGGGGGCCTTCTTACCCACCCAAATGAGTCAAATCAAATAGATATCTTTTAATGTTACAGTCTTTTTAGTGCCAAAGTCCCTCCACCACTATACTTCCACTATACTTCCACTAAAGCTCAACGGGGAAACACTGTCCAAGGAAACACAAAGAGGGAATTTGATGCTAAAAAGACTGTAAATGTGGCAGATATCCACTTGATATGACTAACTCAAGTTTCAGATAAACTTTTAAATGCGTTTTTACACAAAATCACTGTGGACATACTGGATTTTGGCCCCCAACAATTACACTGAAAGCGCATTTGGGGATCTTTTAATAGCCAGTATGAGCAAGGGGAATGATTACAGTGAGGAAAAGCTCTTTGACTGTTCATATCGACACCTGGCTGTTGTTTTAAGACACACATGAAATATTGTGAACCTATTCTTTAACCTTGCAATCAGAAAAACAGGGGTAAAAAGTCTCTACTTTGCCTGCAACTCTGGGGACTCCTGACTTCACCGTGGGAGAGAGATGTGGTGTCTTTTTAGAAAAACCTCATTCCCCACATTAGTTTGTTTGGTATCAAGCTGCTTCCATTGTTGTGATTGCACCAGGGACCAAATGATGCATAATTCATTGTTTACCTGGTGGACACAAAGTCTAATTAAATCTCCAGGATGTCTTCAGCTGTGATGAGTGTCTCTGATTTTTGTCTGCTTGTGTTAAAAGTGACAAGGTTGCTTGTAGAAAAGTCCTAATTCTAATCACAAAGGACTTCTACCAATCTAACGTCAGTCAAAAAATATGATTGTGTGACTAAAGCACCTAATATTCTGCCCCCCCCCCACCCCCCCACCCCCTCTATCAAAGAGATTATAGCATTAACCTCCGTGGTGGCAGGCGTCCAAGGCCTATTAGCATTATTATGAATTCATTCCATCGTAATTCTTAACACACAGTATTCTGGGATTAGCCTAAGCCGCGCCAAAAAAGCAGCCTTTTTTTTTTTACACCGTAATCTTCAACAGTGTGTGAACAAAGTCTTAAAGTCAGTTTAACATCCCCTTAGTATCTTATGAGTGACAATCCAGTCAATTCACGATGCAATTAATGCAATAAATTGATGGTATGCTTTCAGATAGAAGAGCTTGTTGTGATTATTTAATTATTCTTTAACAGAAAATGAATTGAGAGTGAATTTATAAAACTCCCTCCTCATTTTGTGCATAAATGTGTGTGTTTGTGTGTAACAACCACCCCCCCCCCCAACCCCCTCCTCTCTACGCCCCACATATTTTGCTGAGTGATTGCTTCATGTTGCCTGTGTGATTGCCTGGTGGTGATTCATAAGCAGCGAGACCTTTCCTTTGCCTGGTTCTCATTAAACCTCCGAGGGAAAAGAAATACCTTCCCTTTCCCAGATCTATTATATTTGATTCAGGGAGCTGAATACAATCTGGCACATTACAGTATGTGCTTGCTCTGTCACCCACACACCCACGGCACATGCACAAACACACACACACGCGCTGTACACATCCAGTCAATATCTGTCTGAAGGGAAAGTCTTTTCATTGAGACTCACATTTTTTTTTTTTTTTTTATGCGTTCATAAAGGCGATATATGAGTTTTTACTAAATCCTCGACACACCCGATGTCATCTTTTATCTCACTCCGATGAAATGAACTAGACTTGTGTTTCTATAACGTTTGCTGGCTCGGTCTAATAAAACACACTCTGGAGGGTCACCCGGTGAAGCTGCACTCTTCAGTTTAAATAATATTTGTTTATACAGGGAAGATTTGCTGAGCAAACGTGCCTCAGTAACATCCTGCTTTAAATTCATCCAAGTAGATAAAGTATACAGCTAGCAGCACAGCTCATTTTTCCTGGCTGTTAAAGGGGACATATCATGTTTTTGTGATATTCTGTTATTTATATGTTCTGATGTCAGATGTTAAACATAGTCAAAGTTCCAAAACTTGAGGTGAACATATGTAAAAATGCTCCCCTGCAAGTCAAAATTCAGGGTTCGTAGCTGTGCTGTTCCGTAGCTTTTGTTGCAAAGGTTGATGCTAAGGTTGTTCCATGAGTTGTTAGCGTTGTCCACTCTCATATTTCGGATCGGATTCGGGCTCGATCATCATCTCGATCAAAACAGCCTGCTTCAGACAGAAGGCTGAACTCTTGAGTCCACCTTTCTAGCGTTTTACCACCTCAATATGATTTTTTTTTTGTACTGCAAGTTCTCCAGTACCATTTACAACTATTTTCTTTTCACACAGTGCAGTGACGATAGAGTAAAAAAAAAAAAAAAGTGGAAAAACTGAAAGCACTGAAAGGTTTCAGTTTGAAATGATTTCATTTCAAAGAGGATTTTGCAATGGTTTTTCAAGCTTTGTGTGCACTTCATTTAAAAAAATGACTATACCTGAATAAAAGTGTTATGGCACTTGAATCGACTTATAGGTTAAGGTGCAGACAATAGCACCTCAGTTCCTCTGTGTTCCAAATGTTCCAAATAAGCTGAAATATATCAAAACCTCTCCTGGTTTCTCTTTGTTGTGGAGTATCAAATATGTTAAATTAGATAGTACTCATGTCATTTTGTGTTTTTTAGAACTTTATACAAAGAATTATCTGCCCTCAATCCTATACTGTGGTATCTGCCAGAGGTAAGGCTAGCAAACAACAAAGCATTTTTGGTCAAGAGAGTTCAGCAGTAAACATCACCTGTGTGTGAAGTAGTACAGCTTCCCAGTAGTTGGGTGATTGCAACTGATGTCCCTCTCAGCGGTGCAGATGGCTCACTGCAGCTTGTCCTTGGAGTGAGTTGCTGCTGAAAATGTACAGATGTAGGTCATATAGCAAATCATTTTTAGCCTTTGCGTCTGCCCGCTTTGGAGAACCAGATGGCTGCTGTTCACCACATGCAGGATGCAGTTTTAGTCATTTCATTAACATTTCTTGGAGACAGAGCTGCTCGGGAGGAGGAAACAGTCTTATTGGTCGAGTTAAACTTCAGTGGGAGGAACCAGAGATTTTTTTTTTTCTGGCAAAGTATCATTAGATTGAAGCCAAGTGTAAATGAGAGAGTCATTACTATTTATATTTATTTCATGCTACTTTAGTTTTAATGTTAACTGACACATAAAATCAGTGGATCTTTGGCTCTTTTTAAGATTTAAGTCAAATGATGAGATGCCTGATGAAAATGTACAAATGCATTGCTTGGACAGTAAAACAGCTGAGACCAGCTGTTTTCTACCTCTGTATCCCTATTTAATAGTCTAGTTTCCACTAGTGTGAGAAAACCGAGGTGTACCCTGACATTTTGTCATGTTTTCTCAAATGTTAAGTAAATAAATCCATTATCTAACAAATTAATGTGATTGATTTCATTAAAACTTTGTTTAGAGAGCTTCCTATCGAAATCGGCCAAGTCCTTAAGCTCCACTTGTGTTTTCTGGCAGTCCTGAGCAGCTTTGACATTTTTCCGTAATCAGCTATTTGTGTGTGTCAAGGAAATGTGTTGTTTTGCCAATGTGTGGCAGCGCAGCAGCGTTCAGGCTGAGAACTACTTGGAGAGACAGTAGAGAGAGAGGTTTCCCAAGCTGGTGGAGCTGGTGCAGTCACATACATAAAGATTAGGTGCCGCTGTGCAACCCAATTCATTTATACTTATGACACTTATAACTCAGCTTTAGTACTGTGTGCTGATTACATGTTACTTAATGCCATATTAGAAGAAATGAAATATTGTCGCTACTCGGAAGCATCCATGAATGCCCACATCAAACAGTCAGTTACTGGGCTCTTCTCCTTATTGTGTAGTATTTTGAAAGGGAGAAAAGAATACTCTTTGATTAAAAATACTTTGAGAAGAAAAGGAAGATAACATCCATCTGCCAAGTTTGCACTTGTGTTGACACGCTTCAATCAATCTGTAATGCCAAAAAGGAGAAATTGGAGCCTACAAAGACGGGCTGTATGGCCTACTTGTGATTACCACTAGGGGGGCGACACCAGAGGGCTGACACAAATATTCCTGTTGTCAGCTCATATTTACATGAGTTCTGTTATGATGAACGTGGTTATAAATTACAAGACTAACTAACTGATGTGTGCAGGCCTGCAGCAGCTACACATTTTGGCGTGTATGACCAAATACCTTGAAACTTCCCATCAGCCTCAGCTGTACTTCGGGTTTAGTGCTCTTTAGCAAATGTTATGAATGATAACACACTGAACTTAGACAGTGAATGTGGTAAACTTTACACTTGCTAAGCATTAGCATGTTAGCATTGTCGTTGTGAGCATGCTGATGCTGGCATTTAGCTCAAAGGTCCACTGTGCCTAAATACAGTCATAGTATTGTTTGAACTGAAAATGACATTTTTCACAGGTTTACCTGTTTACCTGTTGACAATAGTTGTTGACAATAGATATGCATTTTAAGTTAGTCAGTTAAGGTAGAACAGTAAAATTCCTGAGAAGCCCATGTCTAGGTTCAATCCCTGTCTGAGGGGGATCCACTGGTGGGAAGCCGGTGAGGGATCAGAGCCAAAGTACAAACAACTCCCAATGGCTGGTACAACTCTGCTTCACAGTGTTGCCCAAGGATTGCACCATTGTTTAAATATATTTGTTCAAACTTTCTGACTTGGAAATAATCAAGAAAATAGTGTTACTGTTACAGAGTAACAGTTTACAATCTCATCAAAATGTAATCATTCACTGTCAATCTATTCAATGCAGTTACAGTTCACGTCTTTTCAGTTATATAAAACTGTAATGACTGACTGACTGTATGGTCGCCTCTGGCGGACTGTGTTGGTAGCAGTAACAGCTTTTTCATGCAAACCAAAGGCAATGTGGACTGGAGGGCTTCTACACATACCAACAAGGGAACAGGAGAGGTCATGCATGACATGATGTGTGATTACTATGGATGACATTGGCTGTACCAGTGCAGCAGAGTATGGAGTGATAGATTAGTGTGTGCAGACTAACCTCTTGTGGACCCATAGCCCACTTGAACTATATGGCCCATAACTATACTAAAGAACAGAGGCTGTAGTTAATTGCAGACTGTATTTGTTCCACTGGAATAATCCAAATGAACTGTTTACGGGACACAAAGTGATCTGAAAAGGTTGCATTTGCATGCAACAAAGAATGAAACTAAAAACAAAAGCTTTATACTTTCCAAAGAACTTGCTTGCCCTCAATTCACAAACATCTGCATACAGTATATTAGAATGGTATATAGAAGTTTAAGCATGCACAGTATACAGCATATTAGGTGTCTATTACAGTACTGCTCTACAAGTTAGAGAGTAGTACAGAAGCAGTGAAGCACGTAAAAAAAAAACCTTTTAGACTAGCCAGCAAACTGTGTAACAGAGAGGTTGTAATGCCTTTTGGTTATTTTACCCCAAAAAATCACTGAAATAGAAATGAAAAAACCCACTGTCTACAAACAAAATGTGCTCTTCCAGCCCTCTTGTCAATTTAAACATTTAAACTAATTATTATATTATTATATAATAATTATATACAGTGGGGTCCAAAAGTCTGAGACCACTTTCCCATTCAGTTGAATGGGAAAGACATTTGGACCCCACTGTATATAAAGTATATATATACATACTTGGATTATTTATAGCCCACAGTTTATATGTATATTAATCTACTATTTGATACATTTAAATGTAATTCAAAGGAAGCTTTACCAAACCAAATCCAAATTGCATGATTTGCACTAGAGTCAAGGAGATGGAGGTAGCTACTATGCTAAGCTAGTCTACTCCTTAGCAGGAGTTTATCAACTACTGTTTCATGTAGTTATGTGGATTAACAAACTGATTTACCAAGATTGTTCAAGAGCTAAGAAAATATCTTTAAGAAATTTTGCCAGCTTTACCTTGTTAATTAGCTGTCTAGTTGGTTGCTACTGGTCACAGTAAGTGTGACCAGTAGCATAGGCAGAATCCACGGTGTGGGTGGGCACAGAGAAAATCAGGTGGGCCTAGCCCATCAAAGACCAATTATACTCAATAGGTTCTGAAACGCATACTGTATGTTAACCAAACTAGGCCAATACAACTATACTTGTCTGAATGCACCACAGTTTAATCAAACAAGCCTTATACATCATCAGAGGTAATGTTACAGGCACCAAGACAAACATTAACAGCATCGCACAGCCTGGCAGCCACATATTCACACACATACACAGCTGACAGACGCAACAGCGCAGCGTATGGATAGAGGTACACCAGCACCAACATGCTCAGTAACGTTAACATTAGCTTACTTTTGATGATTACAGCAGGAGGTGACGGGGCTTGGTGTTGAACACTGAAATTATTTCATTATAGTCCAATGATTGAGTCAGTTCTCTTTCAAAGGAGAGCAGGGACAAAGAGTTCAGTCTTTATGTCATCATCGATGCCCTGATGCCAGTTTTTATCCGACTGACAGTTGAAAAGAGTCTTTCGACAGTACAGTGTGTTGCTGCTGCTGACAGGGAAAGGGCTGTATTAGCAGCCATGTACGTGTCGTTACTACTTGGCACTTGTCGAGGAGAAACTGGTGCAGGAGTAGGTATCTGGGTTTAGAATGACTGCTGAACTCGAGCTGAATTCTCTTCCTCTTGCTCCTCACAACATCTTTTAATGACTACTTTGTTTTGCCATGGTTTTTATCTTAACTTACATTAAAAGCAGCTAGCTAGCAGAAAGTAGGCCTCTGTGCCTCTGTGCAATGTGTGAACTGTACACTGAGTGAAAGAGGAGGGGCTGCTCGCAATCTGGCATATGCGAAATAGACTGTCACTCAAAAAAATCTGACCTTTCGACATCATATGGTGAACCAGAGGCAAGAAACAAGAATTTCTATTCATTGGATGATCCAGCAAAAAAGGAAGCCTTCTGATTGTTCTGACAGTTGTGAAGTTTGAGGAGATAGAAGCCCCATGCATTTTTCCAAAGACAAATTTTAAGTGACTTACAGATGAAGCATTTCTACAGCTTGGAACTCTTCCAGTTGAATCATTATTACAAAAGATTCAACAGCTCTCTTAGAAAATTGGTTCTTGGATAAATAGTCAAAGGTACAAGCCGGTGTACATGAACATTGAAGTTAAGTACAATATTTAGGCAAGAAACATTTAATCAACAAGCTTAATTAAGCACTTAATTCTGTTATGTGCGCTACTAACAGCAGGGGAAAGCTAAAGATTATGATGTTGATAAAAACAAGCTACACAATCTGTTGCTTGAATCAATTCACTTTTAAATTTTGGATCAGTTTTGGATTAAGTAACTATGGCACAGTGTTTTATTAACAAATGTAACAACCAAGCCTTTTAAATTCACTACCACTCTGATTCTTCCCCTGACTTTTCCATAAACAAAGCTGAGATCATTAAAACTGTTGGTAATAACTTAAACCTAAATGATTGATACATTATTTAAGATAAGATGTACCTTTATTGACCCCCCCGTAGGGGAAATTCAATTTGATTTGTATTGTGTTGTGTTATGTCGAAAAGTCAGATTCTGGTCTTAAATCAATTTTGACGTGTGACGTGTGTTTTGGATTTGTACGACAGAGTAGATTACTGCATATTTCAAATACAGTGCACTTGTAATTATAAGCCTTTATTAAACAAGGTTTTCCTGATGGAATCACCTGAGGCAAATAGCTTGGAGGCATTACGTCCTGTAGATGGCTCTTAGTAAATATGACGTGATGAATTATTTTACAGCACATTTATTTCAAAAGTGAGACTGAAGATGTGAGGCAAACCCTCAGGATACCTTCTGACAGCTCACTGAGGCCTACAATACTCCCAGTACAGTGCTTCTTGGACACTGAACATATGGGAGTTGAATGGTCATCTGGGATATGTGCGTCTGCATGTACATGTGTGTGTATTTGCCGGAGCTGATAATGCGTAATGCATTTGTCATGCCAGCCAGGCCAAGCAGGCATAAAAGGCCTTTCTTCTTAATCGAGTCCCACAGGGTAATTCAGTAATACAGATGGGGCCTGTCATGCTTTTCTGAAAAGCAAGACGAGGAGGAGGATGAGCAACATGAAGAGGAGGAAGAAGAACTCATCTGGCCTCTGTGGATCACAGTGTCTCCATTAGAAGTGGAAAATTGGGTTGATGGGTAGATACATAGGTGGATAGTTAGGTTGATGTTTTAATTTTTTGCCATATTGATAAGAAGTCGGCTTCTTTTCAACTTTATTTTTCTCTTTGAGAGATGAAAGAAGAGAAACAAGCTCTCAAAGTAGACTGCAAAGTATAAAAAAAGAAATACAAAAGACAGGAAAACATGTCCTGAATATTCAGTTTTAGAGCGTTGTCATCGTTACCTAAGCACCATAACACAAAAATCTGCTGTGCGTTATTTGGACATATGTCAGGTCGGCTCAGCTTTTATGAAGGCTTGTTCAAAGACTCACCCTCATTTCCAAAGGGGGAACAAATAATGGATTGAAGAAAGGCCAAAAACAATGGACTGTTGTTTTTTCCTTGTGTACTGCATTGGTAAAGAAATTGTGTGAACAGAAAAGGTGATTACTGTAACTCAGTAGACCATGCTGACTCATGTCTAGGTAAAACATATCTTATGGAGATTCAGAGTCATCATCTACCTTTATCATCCAGTGTGGTGTAAATTAAGAACAATTCCCTTCAGGTTGTCCCAGTTTCCAAATGCTGCAGCCCTGCTTAGCTGTAACAGATCAGCTTTACACCAAATGTTTCCATTTCTGTGGTCTTTCAGTTGTCTTCATTTCCACTGTAAATAGGTCTTACAGGAGGGACAGTGTTTTTTATTGTCACTTAGATTTCTTCCAGTTGCGTTTCTGCCTCATAGTCCAAAGACATGCAAATTAGTTGGTCTGCATAATACATTGTCCAAAACATGTGACTATTGTTCAGTCAATCAGTGACTGGAAGTGTGTCCTGGGGTTTCCCCGTTTTTTTCCCCTCTCTATGCTGGAATATGCTCCAGCCTCTGAGTACCCTGAATGAACAATGAATGCATCTTAGTATTTCCCAATAATTTGTACATTATTATGTATTGTCCCTTAAGCCTTCAATGCCAAATTTCCCCAAATGGACAATCACGATTTGATTATGAGTCTGAACTTGGGCTTGATGCCCAGAAATGGTGCCAAACAGTGCTCAATAGAAGGTTAGAGATGTTAGCTAGTGGCCAGAAGGAAGCCAGCAGGAAACCCTGCAGTGACTTGAAAATGGTGAAAAGCAGCAATCAACAGAAATACAAGGAGGGTGTGGGGTCAAAATATTTGTCTTCCACCACAGATACCTTGATTCAATTACCAATAGTGTTGCTTCCAACTCAGCCATGCATTGAAATGAACTCAACTCACAGTATTTGCAAGTGGGAAACTCGTGAGGTATTATGTCTTGTTGCTGCACTAGTGACTCCTACTGACTGTAGTACTGCGGACACACACACACGGCTGTCTATGCCCTCCCCAGGACAGTGACAATGACCAGCAATTGGCAATAACAAATAACATAAAGGAAGGCTAAGAGGCTACAGTCATGCTAGCAGCTCTGTGAGGCGGTACTTAAGTGCTTTGAGCTAAATATCAACACGCAAACATGCTTACAATGACAGTACTAACACACAGATGTTTAGCAGGTGTAATGTTCACCATGTTCACCATCTTAGTTTAGACAATTGCTAATTAGCACTAAAGACAAAGTACAACTGACACTGATGGGAATGTTGTCAGTTTTAGAGATATTTAGGTCATAAACTAAGTTTAAATTTGGATTTGATGATGCCGCGACATGAAAAATTAGTGGATCATCAAAGTTATTAAGATTCATCTTGAGGGGGACATGATGTCTTCATTAAATTTCTTGCAAACTATCCAATAATTGTCTAGACATTTCACTCAAAACCACAAATGTCAACCTGCTGGTGGCACTAGACCAAAAGTCAGTGGACCGCCAAAGTCATTAGGATTGATCTACTGGGCACCTTGAATGTCAGTACCAAATTTAATGGCAATCCATCAAATAGTTGTTTTTTAGTCTAGACCAAAGTTGTGAGCCAAACAACTGACAATGCCATCTCTAGAGCCACACCACAAACTGTTGGTGACCATCAACGTCTTCACTGTAATGGCTACAATCTCAATAAGCAACATTTAAAAGTATTGTTGAAACTAGATGCTGTATTTTTGAATGAATACAAATTTTCACCTGAAGATCACAGAGAACACATTTATAGGCACTGTACAAGCTGAATTGCGGACAAAAAAACCCAAACTAATTTCAAATGTGCAAGGGCATTGTTATCCCTCATTGTACACTTGGTGGAGCATAACATGTTGCTGGAATTGAATCAACACCTCCCAGCAGGCCTTCACCAACCAAAACTGTCTGCATCAGTGGCCCAGCACAGTAGGTCCCTGGGGACATAACATGCAGATATGCACACATGAACACACCCGCGTGCACTTGAATTCTGTTATTCATATCAACATCCCAGAGCACACAAATTACAGGATTTGTGAAGATGAAGATAATTTAACAATATAGACAGTCTTCAATGTCAATGAACCATAAAGAACAATTGAAATGAACGAAATGTGGGTCATGGATTCATTAAGTGTCTCTTTCATGTGACAACTCACATTATTAGATTACATGCAAACTACCATCTGTTTAGTGTTCTTAATTTATAACGCTGCTGTCTGTAGATATCCTAATAAGAACCTTAATAGCTACCAATTACAGTCTATTTCTGTTATTGTTAGCTATCTTCACCTTTTTTATCAACCCATATTTGTGCCTGGAAGATTTATCTGAAAACTTTGTCAACATCAACCTACTTCATATTCATTCTGCCGCCTGTTCTTTTCACACCTGGAAGCCACTCTGTAAAACAACAGACTCTCCTTGTTGGATAGCAAGCAGCTCGACTGATCAATGTCGGGGGTTAAGCACGCTTTTTCTTCAGGGAAGGAAGGGTATAAACGGGCGAAGTTGAACATAATTTTGCGGGTTTTGAAGTTAATGCGATCTGTGCTACATCGAGGCTGTACTGACATCTAATAAAAACAAGGCAGCAACAACGCTTCAGTGTAATGCTTAATAATTTAATTGTACAGTGCAGATAAAAGAGGCAAAGGCAGTCACTCATGACAATGTGCTGAAGCCTCGTTCCCAGTCTTTAAAAATTCACAACGGTGCTGCGAGTGGATCTGTAAAATATCTTATGTACTGTATATCACACAACACCCTTGAGGTATTTTTGGCCATTGTCAAAAAGAATCCACTTATACTTCCCGCAGAGAGTTTTGACAACAAACCACTCGGAACAATTTCTAACCTTTGGCACAGAAAATGACAGTAAATGGCAACTTGCCCTCCTCACTTCATTCCAGACACGTCTGATCTGCTGGTCACAGTCCTTCACATTCAAACCAGCTATTATACCATATTGTGAAGCATAAAAGCTCTCACACATGCACTGTGCTTAACCTCATAATGTGTGTTGTAACCAAAACAACTCAACATACATTTACACTGTTGTCTGAAAAAGGCTCTGTACTTGTTGTATTCAATAGCACTCAAAAGGGAGAAAATTGTGTTTGTGTGTGAGGGAGAGAGAAAGGTCTATGTGTGTCCGGTCTTTGTACCATCGCACAAGTGAATAGCTGTAGTTAGTGTCCTGTGACGTAAAGAGTGAGAGCATCAGAGAGAAGAATGGGAAAATATTTTCAAGCTTGTTTCATTGCACTGAATGAAATCATGACAGCTTGTTCCGTATTCACTTTTTGGAACATTTAATGGCTAATTGACCAGGGAAGTCATTTAGGCATTTCTCATCAATGCAGAAATGATTGATAAATTAAAATGTACATTTTCTGGAACAGTACATGTTATCTGCTTGGTTGTACCCTATAAAGAGCCCTCTTTTCTGGAGCTGCTAGTGGTGCCATCCAGATGCCAGAAGCATTGTGTGCTAAAAGATTCAGCATGTTGTTAAAGACTAGATGTAGCTGTTATAAGGTTTTCCTTTGGCAGCTTTAGCAGGATTGCTGCTTTTATAATTATTCTACATCTCCCTTTGTGCCCATATGAAGACTTACAGTGCTTACATATGCTTACAGTATATGTGTATTCAGAGAAAATATATACTTTTTTACAGACAACAGGGCAGTGGTAACAGGGCATGGAGTTGCAGTTTGGAGTTTTTAGTCGAATTTTAAACACATACAGCCAGAGTGATACATGAAACCTGTGATATAAATTTTTAATGAAATGTTTGTTCAATAACATCAATCATTCTCTGGCACTTCCTACAAGCACCTTCACATCGGCTATGTTGTCTGATGCAGGTTCTGTCTCTCTTTTTTTTTTTCTTTAAATGAAACTATACTTAATGAAATTATATTTTGTTAGAGCATTTAGGTCTGGTACTGTTCCATATTTCTGATGCCTCAGTTTTTGCTCCCTAGAACCAAACTGAATGTTGTTGCCAAGCAAAGTTAGCTAAGATCCTACATGCTGACTGGAAATACTATTAATTGCCATGGTAACAAGGTAACTGCTCCAGGAAGCACGGTGAAGCTTTTCTGATCTCTAAAGTGTAAATCTTTCTTCTCTGGATGGATAAATGGATGCCTTCATCGAAGAGGAAATAGATTATTTTAATCGTCAAGGTGACACTGTGAGTGATGATCACCATTGTTTTAAACTTGATTTGATTTTTGGCTATGGACACCTGCTCAGGATCAGTCACATGTAACTGCTGGCTGAAAACACTGACAAATGACAGATAAAACAGAATGATTGCATGTATAAATCTCACACATGTACCACCTACAATATATGCAGCTGTCATCACTCACTCTTCTACCTTCTGGCTCTTGCAGTGAAACCAACAGTCATTGATGTGGGCATATATGTCAACAGCATTGGGCCTGTGTCATCCATCGATATGGTGAGTTAAAAGATTTCTCCTCTTCTTTGTCTTCCACTCTCTCCCTGTTTATATGTCTCCCTCTGCTCCCCTCCTTCCCCTCCTCCATACACACATTGTCCGGTGTCTGACATTAGTATCATCATACATGAATGCTGCCATTTCTCACATTGTATTTGGAGGTCATGTGGGCTGCTTGAGATCAACCACAGCTGTTTCTGTGGCAGAGGAAGCCTGGAAAGATAGGTGTAGATGCTTTGTTCATGTCCTGTGGATCAGCTCGGATTAAGCAAATGAGTGAGTTTAAAAACCCAGAAGAGCCATAGAGATTCTGCTGTGAAAGCTCTCTGCTATCGAGTTAGACAGCAGTTTGTCTGTCTGTGGAGAGGAGAGCACCTCCTCTCTGGCTCCAGCTTACTTTAAAATGTTACATTCTGCCAGTTTTCTTCCTGCTTTGTGTTTTTTGCTTTATTTAGTAAGTGGATCTTTTGCACCGCCATGGAAGTGCCTATTAGTTCTTACTAATAGGCAAGAAGGCAAAAATGGTTTTGGAAAAAGACCAGCGCATTGATAGATGCATGTTTCATTAAGAAGGCCCTGATCAGATGCCATAAAACATCTGAAATGTTGAAACCGAAAGTTTGATGAGCGGTAATGAGAAAAATAGCTACTTCTCAGACAAATAAAAGCATAAACAGTCTGTTGTTTGGCCTTGAATGAAGTGTGGTAGATTAAGTGGATACAGCCTTTCATTATGTTCAAATCAAAGGCCCTGTTCAATTGCTGTCAATACATTCAAATATTATATTTATTTTTCAGCTTGAAATATTTCTCTCAAACTCTCTACGGCAGAACAAAATGCACATCATACACATTATAATAAAGCATTTCATCTTGGAACTTACCAGATGTTGAGTTGTGGCTGTTGCCAGGCAACATTAAATATTTCCAGACAAAAAAGCAATTTAGCACTAGCCTGCAACGTATATTATTTAAGATTAGATCTGCCTATTCAGAATTAGATTACACAGAACCTAAATTGTTTCAGTGACCACAATGTTATTCCTGTACATTATGTTGTGCATGTCTTTACTGCTTTTTTCCTAGAACAAATGAACTTAGTCTATAAAAATGATGCAGGATAAGTTCACAAGTTTTCAAGTAAAACAATAGTCAGGTGCCCAAATTAACAGTGACACATTTTCCTCACTGTAATTATTCCTCCTGTTCATACTGATCATTAAAAGATCCCTTCATAATGCCCTTTCAATGTAAGTGATGCGGGACAAAATCCACAGTCCTCCTTCTGTGCAAAAATGTATTTAAAAGTTTAATTGAAGCTAATATGAAGCCTCAGCTGTCCAAATTAGTCAAATCAAGTCAATATCTTTCAAAGTTACTGTCCCTTTAGTGCCAAATTCCCTCTTTTCATTATGATCTTATTACAAGGTACAATATTTTACTAATAAGACTGTAACTGTTGAAGATATCCACTTGATTTGACTAACTCAGACGGCTGACACCTCATATTATCTTCAGATCAACATTTAAATACATTTTGAGCTCAAAATGAAGGCTGTGGATTTTGTCCCTCATCACTTAGATTGTTAGAGCATTTGGAGGGGATCCTCTAATGGTCAGTATGAATGGGAGGAATGATTACAGCAAGAAAAACCTATTTTAATGATCATTTTTAAGACTTGAAAAACTGTGAACCTATTCTTTTACATCTACAGGCAAGTGAGAAAGCAAGCTTGTTTACAGTGGCATAGTCATATTGTATATCTGAATTCAGATAAAGGTTTGGCGTGGTGCACTACATTTTAAATGAGTGCAACTGTACACAGTACTGTTGTCCTAAATTGACCCTATTCATTTTGTGCCAGAGCATTACTATGCAGCCATTTTGCAGAAGCCATTTAGGAAGTGCAATTAGGTAGTTGAACTCATAGTTCATTAAGTTGTTTTTGTACTCTGGACTCTGGGGAGCCAGCAGGAGATGCACAGTCACTTTAGTAAATACTTTGAACCCTATGGTCACATCCTTTTACATGAGGCATGGATTCACACACTACAAAAGAAAATTGAAGTGTAACAAAGGTTTATTCTGTTGCAGAGCTATTGCATTTGATTGCATTACATTGCACAGGTGTTGCTTATGTATGTTGTGATTTGCACAATAAAAGAATAATGTGTAGCCAACTGGTCATTATTACAAATGAAGCCCCTGCAGGGTGATTCAGCAATTAAATGGAAGGCTCTTGATAACACTGCTTATTTTACTATGATGACTTCCTTCCTGCTGAATCCTGCTTATTACATGGCTGCTTACAAAGGACATCAATCAATTGACACTAAAGATAAAACCACTAAAATGCTTTCATTACTAACTAAAACCACTGAGCTTGCATGGAAAAGCAGGCCTGCCTGCACCGGTGAACAACATTTTATCTGGTGAGGTAATTTGAAGAGAAATCAACAAAACAGACCAAATGCTTGTGGCTAAATGTGAAAGAAAAGTCTGAACAAATAGATCAGATTACCTTTTACTGGCCAATTAGAATTGAGTGCTCAACAAAGCTTTGTAATAATTAAGCAAATGGGCCATAGTGCTTCTTTATATATTGTACTTAGCATTGGTGCTCCGCAATAACAAGCATGCAAATTAAGAGTGAGTTTCAGGAACAGCAATTGCATTTTTTTTAAAAAGCACAATCTCAAGTATGTTATTGCTTTTACATAAGGCAGATTTTCATTAGCATCAACAAATGATAAACCAATTTGTAATTTGGGTTGATGTGCTATCAGGGATTTTTACCAGGGACTTCTGACATACTGGAATCCATCCAGGGCTTTATTGGGCAGCCCAATTACTCCATTACAGTAATCCAGGTAAAATGTGTCAAAAGTATTGATGCGGGTCTCTGCTACAGAGACATAGATGCAGTTTGGGGATGTTCATCAGGCAGAAGAAAGCAGATTTGGTGAAGCATTTTAGCTTAAGAAATTTCAGAAGCTTTAGAAGTAGCTCTGATAGAGCAGTCTTCTTGGATACCACAACATGGACTGTTTTGTTCGTGTAAAGGTTGAGCATAGGCTGTTGATTGGTGACAGAGGAGGAAGGTGGGTGGTACAGTTGTGTATCATTGGTGTAAAAATGACAAGTACAACCATGACATCTGATTATGTGACCCAAAGGATGCATGTAGATGATGAAAAGTAGGGGTCCCTGCACTGAGCCTTGGGGTGCACCTTTATTGACAGTTAATGGTTGGAGTTACAGTACCCAGTTTTAACAAATTGCCCCCTATCGGCAAAAGAACACTGCAACCAGAAAAGGGAGTATCAGTGAGGCCAAGGAACTCAAGGTCATGTGGTGCGGAAGATGCAAAATTTTCTGAATGATTTTATGTTCTCTGGTCATCAACCTACAAAACATTTTTCCTCATTGCTAAACCATACAAATCCTTGCTGTAACACTGAATTAAAACGAGGCACAATAGCTACTATTGTATCTACTACTCACAAAAAAGAAAAATATATAGAGCAGGTGCAAGTACTTATATAACATAACTCTTGCAATTACATGCATCTTTTGCATCTAAGCCACAAATGTGAACCTGCTGATGGTGTTCATGGCAGTACATCTAATAGTTGTTGAGATGTTTCAGTCTCAACCAAAGTGGTGGATCAATAGACCAACATTGCCAGCCCTAGAGCCCCACTGCTAGCATGGCTAACAAATCTAGCACTTAAATTTGTCCCCTCATCTAAATTCAAACCCTTTGAAACTGCTGACAGAGTCTTGCTGTTCCAGGATGTCCTTATTTCTATTTATAACTGCTACTAGCTATGCAAATTATGTTTATTCTAGCATCTACTAAATGAGAAAATCTCATAATTTTACTTTGTACTCTGTAATACTGCAAATGTCCATCTTTACAAATCATGTAGACTCTTTGTCAGTGTTAAAATATAATTTTTTAAAGACTGACACACACACACACACACACACACAATCAAGAGTAATATAGTTGTTGTTGTTGTGAATTAAAAACTCCTGCAGCTTGTAGTGGGTCAGTGGGTCATGGTTGGACTGGTCTCACCATGGGAACCCAAACTTTGTTTCAGTAGAGAGCAGAATCCCGCTGTGACATTCCAGTGATTTTTCTCTGTGTAAGCGCTGATTGGCCTGACCCTGTCAGGGCCGATGGACGCTGGTCACTGGAATGTGAATCTCCGTCTGCCCCTAGGGTTGACTGGACAGGAATTAATGCAAAGTCGCAACTCTTTTATGTCCGTTTCTGCCCCTCTCTCTCCACCTCGCCGTTTCTTCCCCCTTTTATCCATTACTCTCTGGAAATGTTACACAGTCAGAGACAGAACAAAGAGACACACAAAACAACTGATTTCCTCAGTGTGGCCTGGACTTGTTTTTTTTTCTATTCACACCACACTGCACACGCTGGACCTGCACTCTTCCTCTTGCTTGAGTCCAATTCATCATGTATCCTGAGACGTCCATTTAGCACGCTTGCTCTTTTTGAACTTCATGTGTGTGTATCTCTGAGTGTGTGTGTGCATGTGTGTGTGACTTCCACGTAAAAATCAGGTCAAATCCCTAGGGTGTGTTAGATGTATGATCTATATTGATCTCACACACACTCACAACAACTGTCTCTAGTGCTATACGACATGGTCAGTAACCAAACTCCAGGAAGCTTCTCATCTGCATTTGAACAAAACACATTATCTTTCCTCATTTGCGCCAATGGTAATGGGCACTGGCTGGGATGATGCAATGCCAAATGAAGCTGATAGTAATTTAGGGCATACTGTGATGAATGGTTGAGTGATTAAACAGCATTAGCGGCATTAAAGTTGAGTGAAAGTGCTGGGCTTTTATAGCTGGTGCTGGGAGGGTCGGATAACACCGCCAGTAAATTAACTGACAAAGATGGACGCACTTTGACATCGACACTGTGTTCTTGTCGTCTATGCCTGAGCCAGTGAGTGGGTGGCGTCCTGAATTTGCTGCTTGATTATTGTCCATGCCAATGTGTATCCACCAAGCGTAGAAATTATGAGGACCACCTGCTCTGTCCATGAAATAGACTGAGTATGTGAAACCAAGCAGAAGTGATGAATCCCTATTGATATCACCAATACTGAACCCACTTGAGAAATGAAATGGAGGAGACACATTAAAGATGGTCAAGCCTTGAGACAAGCATGACAAAGAAAAGAATGTGTGCTGCTGCGAAGCCCTCTCCATACTTTCTTGCCCAAATACTTTCAACATATTGAGTCTAAGAAAATATCAGAATCAGTCTTAAAACTACCATGTGTGATTTCTGAAGTCGCATCTAACAATTATTTTTGTTATTGATGAATCTATTGATTACTTTTTTGATCATTTCTTAGACTGTAACATTAGAAAATAGTGAAAAATGTCCTACATCACAGTTTCACAATCCCCAAGATGACATCTTCAAATGTCTTATTTTGTTCCAACCAACAAAGTCCAAAATCCCAAAGATATTCAGCTTATAATCATATCAAAGACAGAAATGGAGAAAATACTTGCTTTATACATGAGTTAAAAAATGAATTATCTTTTTTTAATTAACTGACTGGTAGTTTCAGTTCTAGCAATTTGTGTGTAATTGTAGAATGTTAACTTCTGCTCAAGTCTTGAAATCTACATATCGTCCCACAGTCCACACATACCTTTATATACTACTCATTTGCTTTACCAAATGTGTTTTGAGGGAAATGTTATTGCATTCATAGGCAAGGTTTTGTTTAAATTTTGCATTTTTTTGATAGTAGTCCACCAAATACACTATTTCCTCCCATTTGAGTAACACTTTCTAGAACATTTGCTGGCTTCAAAAAAAACCCTCGCTCCAGTTGACCCCCATTCAACTTCTCTAGATTACTAAATCAATAATTTTTTTGGATAACAAATAATAATGGTCTCAATCACTACGTTTGTGTGCTGATGGTCATTTTGGAAAGTATTGCTTTGTTAATGAGATGAACACTTATAGTAGCTTTGATGTCTGCTGTGTGGGCGTTGATTGACAGCTGTGACTGACAGTTGGCTCACCTGCTCGACTCTGGGATTTTCACTGAGTTGGACTATTGTTGCAATATATTGGCAAGTTGAATGTTACTTGATTACATACCTTCAGTGTTAGAACAATTTAGCTCAATGACCTAATGTGGCAACACCCTGCACTCCCTATTTGGAAGGTCCTGGCTCCAAACGGAAAAGATGGCGCCGACCATAAACTGCAACTCTGGGCTTCAAACTTGCTTCAATGCAAACGATGGGTGATGTTACACCTCGCTGCATCCAACTTTATATTCAGTCTATGTAAAAAACTACAGTAACTGGCTGTTTTAGAAAATTGCTGAGTGTTTTTTTTTTTAAGATTAAAGTGTATGTACATGAACTGCTTTTAAAATTTTACATCATTAGTAGGAGGCAATTGACTTTGGGCTGAGTTCCACAGACAGGCTAGAGAAGTTGAAAATTATCGACATGCAGACTCATATATTGTTGGTTATTTCATGGGATTTGTTGCAAATAAGAGAAATATAGATTATTGCCAGCCTTGTCCTTTAAATATGGAAAATGCCAACATGTACCCTCTTGTGCTTTAACTCATCATTGCCTGCTGAGTTGCCATAAAAATGTCATTTATGCTTTAATTGCCAGTAGCGAGTGTCGAAAACACATGGAATACTGTAGTAGTGAATGTTTTGCAGAGACCAGGTTAGATTGGAACAGACATCTATTAGCTCCACTGCCACACTGGACATTTGCCATCAGCCAAAGACGAAAATAATACTTCCTTTAAACATCAGTGAAGGCTCTTCACTGCTAACATCTGACTGAAGTGTCAAAGCAGATCATTATCACCTACGAGGAAGTGTCGGCCTGCTATTTGCGGTCGTGTGGCAGTTGTATCGGAAATCAGCTTTTTTATCACATTCACAGCGTACTATATCTATTTATATAGATACACTTTTACTGGAAATCGCTTGAGGCTTGATTGGTCATCATCTTACTATCTAGATCCCATGTCAATGCTTTATTTAGTACTCCACTCCAGTAGCAAATTAGGGGTGTAATGATGTACGGATGTGCTATGACCCTCTTCTCAAAGGTGAAACAACTGGCTATTGAAGGCCACAGCTGATGACGTAAATGAAGAGCAGTGTTGGAAAAAAAAACAGACTATATGCGGGGACACACACCTGACACAAAGCTCATCTAAATGCAAGTAGACGACCAGACTTATTAAGCAGAATGTGGTGCCCTAATTTTGATTGTAAATGAGTGTAATGAAGGCTTATGAAAGACTTGATGGACAGTTTGAAGTTCACTTGGCAGTTCATTTAAGTGTCACTTGGTTCAGTACAATGTCTTTACAATCCATGCTGTATGCACAGTATAACAAAAAAAAAACGAATTAATCTAAATATATTTGTGAATAGAAATAAATGAAAATATAATAGTTAAGCTTAGATACTTAAGCTTTTTTCAATTGTAGGAATCATTTTTTTAATCCTTATGAAATAGCTCAAAGGTTTAATTCATTTTTGTAAATACTGATACTACTTTAGCCTCCAATATTTCTGTCTCAAATGGAGATCCCCTTCAAATTTTTGGTGATTACTCTTTACTAGAGTATTAGATCTGCCAAGTCAGTGCCACGTTTTAAAAAGCTTTTAAAAAGCCACTTGTATTGTCTGACATTTTTATAACCTCTGTATACCTTCTGTATTCTATATTCTGTATTTATTCTATATATAAATTCCAACTCTGTTCTTTATACATCACTATGATTTCTTATAAAGATAACAATCATAACAAGTTTATTCATACAATATTTCAATCATAATGTTTTATTACGTAAACTGCAGAAATATGGTTTCCATGACACAGCATTTGTATGCCAAAAACTTAGATTTTGAACGATTTGTTAGCGTTATTTGTCATTTGTTTGATTTTAACCTGTGCAAATGAGCAAAACTCAAACTCAAGCCAGAAATGAACCAAAAAAAAAAAAAAAAAATGCATCATGCGTGTTTCTTCTGTCTTCCTCCTAACATGTCAGTCCGACTACATCTCTGGTGAGTGGAAAGGGATTGATCCATTCGGTGCAGACAGCGATCTACATTAGTCCGCATAAATGTGTTTACATGAATAATCTTTGAAGAGACGTCATCCTGAGCCAACCGAAAACGTCCCTGTCTGACAGATGCAATATTTCAAAGCAGCTATGTGTTTGTGTGTGTGTGTGTGTCTGTCTGGGTTGTGTGATTTTACAATCCAAGACAAAAAAAGCTGTCTCTCCACACACGCTCTGTCAGTGTGTATATATGCATTTGTGTGAGTGTGAACAGCTTTCCTTTGTGCTTTTTATTGTCTGGACCGATAAACCCACTGAAGTACAAGTTCTGTGTGAGTGATTCCAAGCCCTTTTTTTTCCCTGCTTCTCTTCAACCTTCTCTGATCACTTCTGCTTATCGAGATCTTTTTTTTTGTTTTGTTTTGTTTTGTTTTGTTCTACTTTTAACATTTTGTAGGTGGAAGCTCTGCTGATGAAGGCAAAAAGTAATTTATTGAATCCTGACTCATCCTGAGATCAAGGTCGTCCTTCGCAAAGAGGAGCCAACCAAATTAGCCGACACTTGAGTCTCTGACATATCGACAATGAACACATTTATCATTCCATAATTAAAAGAAAAGGAAAGACAAAAGACAGCGACAGTGATTCAGGGATAGAGATTATTATTCTGATTGGCACGCCATCAATTGAGCGCAGCCTTCAGTCTTCTTGGCACAGAACATCTATTAGTCAGTGTGCACATTTTGAAGATGTCATTACTGACCCAAAACACGGGCAGGTCACGGCAATACAGCACAGCCGTGGCTTTAATTTGCTGCCATCGAGTGCTGTCAGCTCACGCCGCATTTTTATTCTGTTTACACTTTTTTTCTGCAAACGGTGACAAGCAATCAACACTGTAATTATTTTTAATTGCCTCTATTGTGGGACAACAGCGGTACAAAAACAGGTCTTTTCTATTAATTGTTGTCATTTCTTTCTTTCTTAATGTTGCAAAATGTAGTTTTTTTTCTCGGAAAAAAAGCCTTTTTGAAATATGAAATCCCTGCTAGATAAAAAGTGTTATCTATCTACTATATTTCAGAGGAAAATATCATACTTTCTACTCCACTGCATTTATTTGACAGCTTTAATTACTTAATCTGAATGTAGCATTTTCTGATTAAGACATGTGGGATATGCCAGTATTTGGACATGTATACAGCACATTCGGAATATGCGTCTCAATTGGGGTTTTACCGCAGTTTGACTGTTTTCCCCTGCACAGGCAAAATGACATATGCTGGAGGAGGAAGGCAGACCGAGGAGAGGAGTGAAAGGAGAGTGAAGAGCTGTTCAGGGTGGGCTGGAAAAATAGAGCGAGTCTTCTTCACAACGGGGATGGAGGGGATTGGTTATTATCCTGACATGCAGCCGTGGACTGGCGGTGACAACTTGGTGTGATGCACCAAAAACACTCAGCAGTATAGCAAATATCATGGGACAACCTCGATACTGGATGTACCTGTAACTATAAATTAATAATATCAGTCATATCAATATCACTTATAAATATCAGGCAGCAGCTCACTAATGTTTTCTACCTCACTGGTTTTCTTCACTGCCTGCGGAGATCTTGTGATTCCCGTTCCCACTGGAGCAGAGGGAAACCCTGAAGACCCTCTGCATGTAAACGGGAATATTAGTGGAATATTCATTTTCATTAGCCATGTAAACAGCTTAGTGGGAATATTGTCTTTTTCAGAATAAGGGCAAAAACTTCAAACATAGTCATTGTTAAAGATGAAACCAGTGGTTTCCAACCTTTTTGGCTTTTGATGTCTTACAAAAAGCAGTGTGTAGTCGGGGTCACATTTCAGCAAATAGTGATTTTTCCCTCTAAACTTCTCACACATTTCAATAAATGTTCAAATGATCGATTTTTCACTAAAAATCAACAATTAGAGAAAAAGTCCAAAAGCTGAGAACAGATTTGTGTATCAGAACTTTGTTTTTTCTTCTTTCCTCTCCCATTAATCATCTCACGACTCCTCAGATTTATCTGGTGACCCTTTGGAGGGGCCTGACCCCTAGGTTGGGCACCACTTGACTAAACTGTATATAAAGTAGTTGAAACTAGCTCCACTTCTAGCAGCTACAACAGTTACATGCTGCTCTATCACTGATGCTTATGTTGTCATATATAATAATATATCACCACTACTTTTACTGCAATACTTTAACTCCATCAAGCTCATAATACTTATGTACTTTTACTGTAGCAGGATTTTTCATGCAGGACTTGGAGTATTTTTAAATTATTGTATTGTTACTTTTACTGAAGTAATATCTGAATACTTCTTCCACATCTGCTCTTAAGTTTTCACTTCCTCCAGAAGCGGAGAAGTTTCTTGGATCTAATTTTGGAAGATAGTTTGAATTCCTGGCATCCCAATCAGAGTTGATAGGACGTTCTACAGTACAGTATCCTGCAGCTCCACTTATGTGATTAAGGCTGATAAAAACAGGTGTGCTTTTTTGCATAAAAGCTTGCTTTAATGCTGCTTTGGAATACATTTCACAGACTGCCAAAGAATGCTAATCATAAACCAGCTGAAAAACTTTCCATGGGTGTAAATAAGAATAGGAGAGTCTGAGAACAGCTAGGGGAAAAAAAAAAAATAAACAAGTACACGCTGGACTCTTGAGTCAGGGATTCTGGTGTTTATTCTTGTTTTATTCATCCCCGCTAATTTAGGTTTCCAGACAAACAGACTCAATCTGTAGTATATGCACTTAAACCAGAATGAAAGAAAGGGTGCACCCTTGGTACAACCTCAAACAAGGGACAGACTCACTGAATAATTGAGTCCATAAAAATTGAAGGACATCCTGACCCTCCACTCTGAACAGAAGTGGAAGCTATTTTTGTAGCAAGAACATTTAACTTACAAGGAACACAAACACACACACACACAGCAGACGCAGATATACACACACACACTTCCATCCAAACATCTATCAATCTATCTATTTTGTCTATCTATCTATCTATTATGTGTTAACGCGCACACACATGTGGGAAACGTACATCAAAGGCGCCGACCCTCTTCAGAAGAGATTCTTTAAAAAGGGACATTGTGTTTCCCTCCGTCTGCTGCTCCTTTCATTTCTGTTCAATATTCTGTGCTCATTTTTGCTTTATGCACTGCTGATAATGTTTATAAATCTGTTATGGGCTATTTAGCAGTGTTAAAGACTGTTTTATTTCATGGTACAGATATTTTTAATATCAGGGTTATTTGATTTATTCAGGAAATCCCTATAAGATTTATGTTGTTTTTTTCCTGAGAAAATAACAGCAATGACAAAATTAGATGTAACAGATTACAAAAATGTAAGCAGAACAGTTCGAGGGTAGTAAAGTGAAGTGTCTAACCATCCGAGTTGACTGATAAGATTGTTAATTAGCCTAATATCAGTGGCTCTTGTTGGCAGGATATTGAGATCCGTGGCTTTCAAAACTAACTTTTGTGCCAGTGTTTTGGGAATTTCAAGACACTCCAATGGCTCCAAAGGCCTACTAATAGGCATATTTTATCATGAAACTGTGAAAAACATACATCAGAATTTGCTAATGTTCACACTTTGTCTGGTTGGATTTCTTCTGGGAATGAGAAGCAGCAACTGATAAAGCAGCTTTGATTTATAGTGTCAACAGATGCATATTTATAGTAATATTTTAGTAGATGTCTTGCATACTTGTCCCTTTCACATCTTTATTTTTACATTGCACATATTTGATGATTAAGGTACTTTTCTGAATCCAGTAGATAGTTTGTCTAGGGAAAATTGTAGTGTTTGACCTCTTTTTCAGATAGTTTTGTTAGATTTCTCCTACCAGGCTGCATAAGCAATGGTGGGGCTGGATGAGGTTCCACCAAGAATTACAACAGCCCCACTTTGACATACAAAATCCTGTCTGAATTCCTCCAATAACACCCCCATTTACCATAGCAACCTTATGTGCAGTGTGACATCATGACTGTCACGTCTCAGAATATGTAATTATTGAGTTAGGTTTGGTAGCAGAGTGATAAAAATGCATCATAAAACAATCTCGAGTAGTGAAAATGAGAAAGTGGAGGCAAGCATAGAACAGGTGGAACAGCAGGGGAAGACCACTTGTGACAGTACTGTAGCTCAACGGGTGCCGCTCCCCGCTGGCACTGCTGTTAGTGGTGATAGCCAGCCGGCAACCAGGGGAAAGAGCTCCACACTCAGTGCTGAAAAAGTTTCCAAAAAATTCCAAAATCAGCATGGGAGCTTGATTCAGAGGTTGTATGAGCAGGACTCCTGATGCAATGTTCACATATTTACTAATGATGCAACTTTTTGTAGGCTTTTCCTGCACAGTCTCCTTCTTTTGTGCTTGTTTGTCGAGATGTGAGATGTAGTTTTTTGTTAAACTGCCGATGATTTTTCAGTCAGTTTTCAAAGTTGACAAAGGGGAAAAAAGAAGAACACAGAAGTGTTTCTATATGATATGTGAAGTTAATGTTTGTCTGCACTTCACTTCACTAAAACAAGGAGAAATCTCATTTAGGATTATAAATTTTAAAAAAATTGCATCTGTTTGATATGTTTTTTCCACAAAAAAAGGGCAATTACCTCATTAGAAATTCTTAAAATGTCAGTGACTCCTTCTGTCTCATAGAAAAATCCAAAATCTGTAAATATGCAAATATTTTTAGTTTTAAAAGTTTAACTGTTGGACACAAGATGTCTCCTACTTCATTAAAATAGTCAATTCTCAGTGTTTGTGCACTGGAGGCTTCAAGTTTCCACATCACACTTGTGCATGTTGAATAATGGAATACGAAATATTAAATCACAAAAAGTTGGTAAGAAGTTTTTGCACATATTAGAGGATTATCCTCCTCTTTCTTTGTTCCTTTTTGATTGTTTTTTTTTTGCTAGATTTCTGTGAACTTTATGATAAATGTGGTCTGGCTGTGTAAGATAGATTCATGTATTATTGGTTTATCTGTGTAGTTGCACTTCTCTCTGAGCACAGAGAGAAGTTGATTCAGGTCCACATTGATTACTGAAAGCAATGTTTTTTGTGTGCGTGTACATTCATTATGTTACAATAAAAGCTACATGCCAAATGAGAAACATCAGCGGGACCTGCCCTGAATAAGCTAAACAAAGCGCAGACAGCTTCTTAATCAGTCTGCCTCAAGATCCCCGACACTGTAATCATTTTAACATCACTCAGATTGTAAATCAATTCAAGAGACAATGACAAGGAGTTTCAAGATGAGTAAGATGTCTGTGTATTTGTCTGATGATACTCAACACCCACAAGAACTATAATATGGTGCACTCACTTGGAGCCCACTTATTCATTGAATATATAGTAGTTCCTGTTAGGGTCCTTAAATTATTTTGCTCTGTAACATTTCAGAATCTGATTTTGTCGCTTTTTGTGGGAAATAGAAAGTTTTTACATTAATTTAGGATCATCCATTGTAGATATTGCTTTGATTTCCACCAGGCCAACCAGAGAAGACAGTGCCTGCCATCTCCGCTCAGTTTTGACTGGATTTAACAGGGTAGAAGGTGACAGCTTGAACAGTGCTCAACGTGCATTTGATATGATTCACAGGAACTGCTCAGGCTGAGAATTCTTTATCTTCTTGTATAGCAGAGAATTTGTGCTTTTTCCAGATGTCAAACATCACTTTAAAGTGCCTTTTAATGTAGTCTCAGCGTGTGGGTGTGCATGTGAAAGTGTACGTGTGCCGGTTTGTGTTTTTATAGCTTTTTCCATGCTTGACCTTCAGTGATGTGACTCATTTAGGTGCTGGGAGAGTGAGCCTGAAAATTCATGAGAAAAGGTTATCTGATTGCGGTGCAGCAGGTCGGTGTTCTTCGCCTTTTGCACCAAGACAGCATTAAGACAGCCTCGCCAGTTAATTCAGAAAAAAACAAATGGCATTCACTCTGCTTAATTACGTCCTCTGAGGTGGATGAAACACCGCTGTGGCCTGACAACACTAGCAATAAAATTAAAGATGTATTTTTTTTTATTACATAACTGTGATCTTTTGAAAGGGTGACACCTGTTGAGGGCACTAAGTGGGCTCCACCAACAGTGCTTCATCTGTTATTTCTTGAGTTTTCTATGCTTGTTTCTTAGTTTTTACAAAAACAGTGTCTAATAGTGGAAAGCTATGAACCAAAACCTGATCTAAAATAAACATCCAAACTATAATATTCATGCTTTACATGTTTTTTAAGTATGTCATTTACATCAGAGCCTGTAAGAGCGTTTACTGTGTAATCTTCCCCTAATTTCAAGCACTTTAGAGTACTCTCACACCTAACCTGTGATGGAAGATATGTGATTTTAGCATGAATTCACAAGCTAAACTACGGCTGCAACTGATGATTATTTTCATAGTTCCCAGAGTTCGTGGTTACTTGTCCAACCAATCGCCCAAAACCAAAAGATTTTTTTTATTAACATAGAGGAGTATGAAAAACAGAAAATATTCAAATTTAAGAAGCTAGAACCACTGAACATCTGCCATTTTTGCTTTAAAAATGCTTGAATGATTATGAACTGAATAATCAAAATTGTCACTTATTAATTTTCTGTTTATGGACTAATTGATTGCAGCTCTGTGTATGTTTATGCAACACTTTCCTTGATCAATCAGGAAGTGAAGAGGAGTTAAAACAGAGGCGTGTTGTAATTGTGTCCTTGTCCATGTATTTTAGCAGTTCCCCTTTAGCTAATTTGCACATCAATCAAAACCAATCAAACCCAATTAAGAAAACAAGAATGCATTTAAATACCAGGCATAAATGCAAAGATCCATAGATCAGATATCATTATCCACATAATGTATCCAGATACAGATTGCATGTTAATACCAGGTGTAAATGGGGCTTTTGTTACACAAACACATCAGGTTCAGTAAAGTGCTGCATGACTTGCTGTCAGTCACCAGATTTTGATTTCTCCTGGTGAGTCCATGTGTGTACCGATGATGCAGGATGATATCACCAACACTGTCCAGTCAATGAGTCACCCATCAGTCCATATGACTTCATGTTTACAGCCAGTGTGAACATAAACCACAACCAGAGATAAAGGCAACAATGTAGCATTTTTTTCCTTAGTTCAGAGCAAATGACCTGAGCTACAGGTGTGAGCAGATATCATAGAAAGTGAGATTTTTTTCACATGTTGGCGCCGGAAAAGAAAAAAAAAGTCACTGAATGCAATCCAAGGTGCAGAATCGTCTAATATTGACGTTCTTATCTGGTGATAGGACTGTGGAGTAGATGTACTCTTGAAGATGCTCCCAATTAAAGTTGGAGCGAGCAGTGAAAGCGATAAAACCCTCCAGGGCTGTACAGTACAGAACAGAACAGATACACAAAATGCAGCAAGGCAAGCAATGCCATCAGTGAGTATGGTAATAAGGAAATAGAACAGGTGGAGCTGGGTGTTGGAAGTAGATATCAATAATCAGACAGACGATATACAGCATGTAGCAGGTGGAACAAAGAACAACCAGCAGCTGCAGCAGCATGTGAGATTATAAAGACTGACTGGTGGTTTGGAAAGTTGTCTGATATTGATTAATAACTACAGGATCACTAAATCGTTTTTTTGTTACTTTCTTCTTCCTCCTCCAGGATGTCCTCCCCTCATTATTGCCCCCCATCACTTTCCATTACCTTCAGCTGTTTCCTCTTAAATCTAATTCCTATACTTTTAACGTCTTTTCTTTGGCTTTTTTTCCCCCTCAAAATCAATGTGTATAGGAATTTAGTGTTTGAAGTGAAACTCTTTTTATTGGTATATAAATTAATTATGAGCAGATTGTGTGTGATGGACTATTCCTAAAGCCTGGGAAAACATCACCTGTTCAAAGAGACTGAAAACAATCTTGATGGTATCAGATTAGCTTTAAGGGCATTTAGCTAGAAGAAGACAAACAAGTAAAGGCGTTTGTTGCTGCTGAAATGTATTACTGCTTAGTAGACTGTTACCTCTATAACAGAAGCTGCAAGTCATTTTCTAACTCCACCTGAGATTGTGTAGCTCCGTCTGTTCAAGTCTGTTTCGTCTTGATTTGAGCTACGCAAACTCAAGAGAATAAAATGGTGCATTCATCACGACAAGAGCCACAGCAAACAAACATTAACAAACCAATAAATCATCTCAAAAACTCCCACTTGCATTTATAAATAATGCATATATTATATTAACTCAAGCAATAATAACTCCACTCACAATCCACTTATGAGAAAGGAGAGGGAGGAGTGATGGTGGTACTTTACTAAACATTAAGGGCGCACATGTTGCAGACGTCAAAGATTATACTTGTTTGCTAAAGTACTACGTACACATCAGTCCCATATAAGTCCTAATTTTAAGAGTCCTTAGTTTTTGATTTAAGAGTAATTCACAAAGCCTTTTAGTGCTAAAACTACCTCCTAAATCTCAGAAGAAGAAGTGGTAGTCAAGAGGACTCCTAAGTCACTAAGACCTGCTCACAGTCAGCTGCTGCTCAGAAAATACAACAGTAATTCTTGCTTGCATATTGAGATAGCAGGTGAGCTACTATGGATCAAATCAGCTCACCAACAAATAGAAACAATCCAATAACAGCAGAAATGACGGTTTGCACAATGCAGTTTGCAGTGCTGATGAACTCTGAATATCTCAGCTGTCTGCAAGAATTATTCATCAAACCAAAAGTGCACTCTAGCTGACAATTTAAGTGTAGATTAAATAATGACCAACGGCCATCACTAAAGTGCCCAGTACAAAGGTAGTGTTCACTGATATGTGAAATATTTGTAAATGAAATATATCTATGACACATGATGTCAACCATAGCAACAGGGTTAATGCCCATATCTTCTCATTGCTTAGGTGTTCTCTCAGTTCCTTAGTGAAAGCTGCTTTCAGTACCTAACGTATTAATTTTTAGCACCGTTTAGGCTCCTCGTCCTCCTCCATCTATAACTCTTTGGAAGCATTTTCGCAATAATAAAAGTTGGTTTATATTAAAATGTTTCAACAATGAATACAAATATGCCACCACCTGAGATTTAAATGTAAAATGGACTGACTGATGTTGGCAACCAATTATGAAAAAAATCTGTGAGGTTTGAAAAACCAACTGCTTCAAATTCACAACAGTTGAAAAAATGTAGTTCAGTGTCCCTCTCCAAAACTTCCCCATAACTGTTCATCAAAATAACTCAATTTCTGTAGAAAACACACAAACCTGGCTTCACTGGTTAAAGGTAATTATGTCATAGTTTAACTCATATAACTTATGTAGTTAGAGAAATATTTGTAGGGACAAATACTGGTAGTTGTCGTATCACTAGCCATACCCAAATCTATGCTTCTTGCTTCTACTAATAGTACTACTTGTCTTGCTGCTTCATTAGTGGCAGCATTATTCACAAATAAATGCAAACTACTGCTGCCTCTACTACATCTAGTACTCCACTACTGCTACTATTACCAATACAAACAAAAATAAATCATTTGTCTTAGAGACAAAGACACACAGGTGCCGACTGTACCTCAGGCCAGATGCCCAGTGAAGCACAGCCAACAGTTTTTCATTTTCTGTTTCTTCCTCCCTCACAAACAAGACTACAATTAAACAGCCAGGTATGCAAATGATCTTCTTTTGTTTCTTTCAAAGGTCTTTCTGTTTGATTCGTGGAAATGAACAAGACAAAAGCATGTTTATGAAATTAGCTCCATACACACACAAGTACACACACACACCAAAGCAATCTTTAAAATGCCACTCATATCTTCAGGTACTGCACAGTTTTGTTTATTACCCAAGTGACAGAAGTTCATCATTCCCCCTAAGCGGTGTTTGAATGGTCGTGTTTCTGCCCGTCACATACAGGGAGCATCGCTGTGAGGCTGCCTGCAGGACACAGCAACAGCAATACATTCTGCTGGCGGTATGGATGTGAGTTGTCTGAGAATAAAACTGAATATTCAAATATCACTCACGATGATGAAGTAACACCAGACCCACCCCGGTCGTATACAAGACACGACTTATATAAATCCAACGCTCGTCATCTTCTTGAGGGATTGAAAATGTAGTCCAGCGACCAATTTTCCAAGGTCTGAGAGATATAAATATTTCACTTATAAATATTTATACCAACTATGCGGCATCAGTTTTGCCTCTAGAAATGCATTAGTCAGTGATCTGTGCTTAAGTTTGAGATTCTCTTCACTGCAAAGCATATTAAAGTAAGAGTAGAGTCCATTATGAGTGAGTTGTAATAGTGAAATATTTATGGCAAGCTAAACTGGCTGTATTACTAGTGGTGAGATAAGTAGGCTACTCAAATCTTTAAGTAAAAGTAGTGATAACACAACTTAAAAATAGTCCATAACAAACAAAAGTCATTCAATATAATTATAAAAGTATTATCAACAAAATGTATTTAAAGTATCCAAAGTAAAACTTCTTTATGCAGTCTATAAATGGATAAATACTACTGATGTAGAAGGCAAGAATTTAAAAAAGCACATTGGCATTGGATGTCATCATTGGATTGGATGATGTGATTAAAATGCCATGATCAACTGTATCGAATGCAGCACTCAAATCTAACAAAAAGAGGACACATTGTTTGAATCAGTCGAAATCCGCAGGTTATTTACTACCTTTAATAAAGTGGTTTCAGTGCTATGGTTGGTCCGATAGCCAGTATAATAATAGTATTCAGATGATCATGTAGTTGGTCAAATACAATCTTCTCAAGAAGTTTACTAAGAAACGGAAGATTTGAGATTGGCCTGTAATTAGCAAGGTTACTAATGCCCAGATTAGGCTTCTTAAGCAGAGGTTTTACCAAAGCTGTTTTAAAAGCAGAGGGGAATGTACCTGATTACAGAGATGTGCTGATTATTCTTGTTGTTTCGTGAGAGAGGTACTGGAAGCTGGATTTAAACAGTTTGGTAGGAATGGGGTCAAGTGTACATGTGGATGACTTCATTTTGTTGATAGTGACACCAGTTTCATCATCTGTTGTCATAATAAAAGATGTCATAGGTGGAGGTTCATCCACTGGTAGGTCCAAAATGGTTAATGAATCTGTATTTATAATACTGGATATAGTGGTGTCAATTGTTGCTTTAAAAAATGATTCAAATTCCTGACACTTAAGAACTGAGGATTGATCATTTAAACTGAAAGCCGGAGATGGATTCAAAAGAGTGATGATCATGGAGAAGAGGACTTTGGGGTTGTTGTGTTTGTCTTCAAGAATGATCTTTGAGAAATGGGCTTGTCTTTCTATTCTGGCAGCATTATTTTTTTCTTTTTAGCTGACAAATAGCAGCAGTTTTCCAAGGTAATTTGTGGGCTACTTGTCTTTTTTTTAATTCTTGGAGGAGCAACAGTGTCAAAAGAAGACCTCAATTTATTATTAAAACCATGCACTAGATCATTAACTGAGCAAACATTGGATGGAGGCAAAGTATTCATTTAAAAATCGAATCGTAAAATTTTCATCAAGGATTTGCTTTGCAACAACAGCCTCATTACACTGTTTTGATGCAGACATAGTAGCATTAAATTATCAGAAATGGGAACGTTGGTGATATGGGAGATATCTATTTTGATATCCCTTTTAATGACCAAATCTAATGTATTCCCGTGGTTGTCGGTGGTCCTCTATACATGTTGCACAAGACCAAAACAGGCCATAACATCTAAAAATTCCATAGCCTTTGAATTAGCATTGTCATTGACATGAAAGTTAAAAATGAAAAGTAATCCCTTCATAACTGTTAATGATTGACATGAAATCAGAAAACTCTGATAAAAAGTTGGTGTTGTGCTTAGGGGGTTAATAGATAGCCAATTAGTACAGTAGACTGTTGAGCTTTAATAACCAAAGCTAAGTATTCAAAGCTTAAAAAGTCTCCAAAACAACACTTTATTAGAGAATTTAGTTATTAGAGAAGATACCAGCAACTCCTCCTCCTCCTCTTTTATCGACATGAGTACAGGAAGCTATAAATTTGGAGGAGATGATTATGGAACGGAAGCTATGGGAAATAATTACTGAATGAAAAATACATTTATTTAAATTCTTTAGGGGGTCAAGCAAGACCTGTGTCTTGTCTTGTGTTTTGTATGTAAAAAAAAATAAACAGAAACAGTTGTAAAATATTTGTAATGGGGTGAAATACCTCAATATCGTACTTAAGTACATTACTTAGAGTAAATGTATGTAATTACATTCACTGACACAAACCCACAGGAGGGTTTTTTTTTCTCTTTTTGTTTGTTTTTTCTTTCATTTTCATTTGGTTATTTTACTCTCTACATGACCCCAAATCAGGTAATGAAGGGAGGAATTAGCAGTGCGCAATGAATGACTCACTTAATTACAGATTTGAAGATGTTGATACCTGGAAACCCTTCCATTACCAATCAAGGCACATTTTGTTTATTGAAAGTTTGCAATCTGAAACTTTCAGGCGAGAACAACATTTCCGGCTCAGTGAGCGTAAAGATGTCAATCAAGCTCCCATTAAACACAAACTTATAAAGATAGTATATCTGCCCTCTTGGGAAACATGTTTTGGTACATGGATGTGAAAAATCTGAGCTGAGCGACGTCTGTAATTGGTGAGGAACGATCTGCCTCCATGCAAAAATTATGAGGCTGGATAAGGGGGAGGCTATTTGTTCTGATGCTGTTCAAGTCAAGCTAATTAATTTCAGTCAGGCGTGCTTTGCTGTCAACATCCTTTGGCTTTAATAATGGATTTCATTTTTATCAGATTCTGTCTGGTACTTGCATTCTCAAAGAGGGCAGGGCCATATTTATTGATTTTTCCCTCTCCTTAGAAATAGCAAGTATATGTACAATGCTACAGTTTTTTCATCATATGCATGGAAATTTGTCACCTGCACCGTCACCTTTTTTCCGAGGTAGTGAATTGGATTCACAACACACAGGAGAAATTATTAATTTTTGATCATGTAAGGGTTTCCATAGCATTTCCCCTATCTAACTCGAACTTAGCCAGGGACAGGAGGGAAATATAATCCTAAATAATGAACTTATTACTTTCAGTCGCTGGCTTTACGTTTAATTTCCCAGCAGAGAATATACAATACAAGTCACCTTTTATTCTCACCTACAGGTCTTTACTTCATTGTTTTTTCGTCAATAGCTGTGAGTAATGGACTCCCTTAACACCTTTTGTTTTCTGACTTTGAAATGGATCCCCAAGGGAATTATGCAAGCATCTGTAGTTAATTTCAGTCAGATATCTCCCAACACTCTGCTTCATTGTTTTGCATAATGTCCATGAATAATGGACCTGCCTCAGTGCCTTGTCTTGTAGGTGTAGTCCCCAACAGGACCTTGTGGAAGCAGAAAATCCCATTTGGGGATTGCTGGGGGAGTTCATTTGCGCCAGGCGTAACATGTAGCACTGTGTGGTTTGCTGTTGCTGACTGAATTATGGGCACCCTCAGTGCGTGTCTCCTTATCATTATCCTTCAAAGGTCACGCAGGTCGACAGTAACAATGGTGAGTCTTGTGACAGATGTATCAGGAAGGTCAGGCCTCGTCTGTCTGTATTTGGAAAAGGTTAGAAAAGTCAGAAAGTGAGTTTCACTGTGTGTGAAACTGAGATATTTGTTGCGAGTTTGTGCGTGTGTACTTACAGTATGTCTTATCTGTAGGCAGTGTTGTTAAAGCCACAGGACATTAAAATCTGTGATGTATCATTTGTTGGGTCACCTTAGTATCTTTTGATGAGAATAAATCTGACAAAAGTTTAAAAATGAAACTATGTCCTCTGGAGTAAATCCTCCTGTAATTGCACACTTTACTCTTAAATCCAGACCAGCTTTTTACCACTCTGAGACTTTCTCACTTAATAGACTCTGGAATGCCAATATTTGGGATTGTGAATGACTTCTTATGATTTCACGCTGTCTGGCCTTATCATTGAAGTATCAGTCCGCCGTGTTTTCATTCTATAGAGGACTTCCAGCTGATGTACTGACCTTCTGCAGGCCATGTTGGAAGTCCTCAGCTTCATAGCAATGGGGAGCAGTGAGTGGTTTCTAAACTTTCTAACTTTTTCTCTGGTATTAAAATGTATTTAATCTCTAGGCTTTTTTCAGATTGATCAAACAATTGATCTTATCTTCAGATATTATCTTTATCTTCAAATAACAAATGACATCCTGTAAAAGGTTTTCTTTTTAATCATGTATTTATATTATTTGTATGTACTCTGGTGACCCTTGAAAATGAGATTTCAACGTCAATGAGATTTGGGACCTGATTAAGTTAAGGTTATATAATGTCAGCATTTGTTGTAGTTGATAATCAGTTCAATCCAAAATATTTAATTCGTGCAATGCATTCGTGCATTTTGCAAACATAAAAACATAAAATAACAAATAATCCACTCACGTACGATATTATGTGAATGTAGACAATGTTCAGTATTGATGTTTGACATCAAAGCTCTGACCTTGTCACTCTCTTTCACCAGGGAGTGGGGAGTGACGATAATAACTTCAACCCCTATTGGGAGGTAGCCTATAGATGGATGCTGGGTGGAGATGGGGCCTTTAAAACACTATATGAACACCAGAGATGCTGGCAGTCACTTACATGAGTGGTGGAGCAGCAGACATGGCAGCAAATGAGTGAGCAGAGCACTAGCAGATTAAGTACACCACCATCATGACAGGCGTCTTCTTCATTTGCTTTGCCAAATTAACTAGAAAGCTTGCTGGTATTTTCTTGAATATTTTGAGAGACTAGTGACAAAAATGTTGATTGTGCCACAGAAGCTAATTGGGACAAAGTTGTTAATCAGTCTATTCCTTGATAATCGTCAGATTTGGGGGAAATGCTAGACTGCTAAAACTAGCAGCTCAATTAGACACTAATTAGAGAAGCATGTTCAAAAATGCTACAGTCCTAGCTTGACCTAAAGTCTGGGTAGCGGGTGTCAAGTTTGGCAGCATTTCACACACCATATTGAAGATGGAGAGAAAAAAAAATGGCTCACTCATAATTACTGATTAAAAATGACGAAAGAATACTTCGGAGGTTTCCAGCCAAGTGCTCTACAATAATGGATTTCTGTTCAGGTGATCAGTGCCACTACAAACTCTGTGTTAAGCAGTGTCGAATTAGTGTCAACACTAGAGTATGTCACACTTCAAATAATGGTTATTTAGCCATCAAACTGAATCAAATAAGTGGGAGCAGCATTACAGGCATCCTAAACAGGTTAGTGGAGACCACGAGGCTTACTACAACGAATCAGGCTTTAATGGAGTGTCTGTTTGTCAGGATTAAGTTGTTGTTTTTTAAGAAACAATGGTTTAATTGTCAGCTCAAAGTTTTTTTTTATCAGTTTGGAGTGTCAAATGTAGAGTTGTTAAGTTGTTTGTGGACTTAACTCTACTTTTACGACTAAAAAACAGATGCAGCGACTGCAGCCATAATGCCTGTATTATAAATACAAAATTTCACTTCACTAATGTAGCAGCAATATTTTGTTATCAAGTTTATTTGCAGTCTGGCGGCTGAGAGGCACAGCTGTGTAGCCTGCTGTCAGCAGAACCTACATCTATCCAAAGTGAAGGCAAATGTTATTACTTAAAGGCTCAAAGATAGCAAAAATCAATGACTGGCACTCTTTGTCAGCTATATTTTGCCTGCTGTTATTTGGATGCAAGTTCTCTAGAGGAGTGTGCAGGCTGCAGCCCTGACATTTGCGCTTAATGCTTATTGTCTAGACTGAAAAAGGAGTTTTTCTATTTTATACTTTTCATTGCAACACTTTAAGCTCTGGTCAAGCAGCAGCTGCAGTACAACAAGTTAAACCTACAAGCAAACAAAGCTTCCTCTCAACAACATTTTTCAGACATGTCTAATTACTTTAAATGTTTATCTACCTAGGTTGGCGGATAAAGAGAATGTATTCAACTTTGACAAGAATTTAACATATTGTGTGCTAAAAAGAAAAAATAAATAGTTTGCCACTACACACAGAGATCCTTATAAAAATGCCAGCCAGACAAGTGCTTTGACTTTCATTTTACCTGCTTAAGTAAGGAAATTCAGATTCAATATCCTTACCCTGAAACTTCTCACAATTAGAAGAGGGGTCATTGCTGAGGTGAAAAAAAGTGCTGAAGTAAACAATTTATGAGATGGTGTAATTTAATTTCCATATCAAAAGCATAATGTGTATTTGAGTGTTTCCAGTGAGTGCTGTGCTGCTTTAGTATTTTCTTTGATGTGGACACATTTGTGTTCAAACAAACACATTATCAGCTCCTCCAGAAGGACTAGACCAAGACTGCTTAGCAGCACACAGGATTCATCCAGCACATTTTATCTGTCTCTACACGACTATAAAAAGATCTGTATATTGACTCTACTTTTCTCTCCCCAGGAGTACCAGATCGATATTATCTTCGCCCAGACCTGGGTGGACACCCGTCTGCGTTATAACAGCAGCAGCATGCGGATTCTAACCCTCAACAGGTATAGTGGATTTATTGAGGATATACCAAAAATACACATACAGTTTCATTTTAAATTCCCGAATATGTCAGAAGCATCAATATTTGTTGTAACTGCCGTAAGTCTTTCTCCGCTTCCACTGCAGTAACTATTGTGTCTAAACATTTCATACTGTGCATATCTCATTTGAGAACAATATTCTACTCTCTCTTGGGAAGACGCCTTTAATTAATGGAACAAATTGATTGATGTGCTTTGTTTTCCCCATGTCGCCCGGCTATTTTATTATCCTCTTATTGGGAAGTGGAGCTGCTTCATGCATTTCAGAGAAATCTGAAGGAATTCAAATAGCAATCATCTCATACCTTCTGGCCTCCTCTCTCTCTCTCTCTCTCTCTCCCTCTCTCTCCTCTCTCTCCGTCTTTGTTTGCCTCTCATTCAACCAGCAATATGGTCGGCTTAATCTGGCTGCCCGACACCATCTTTAGGAATTCCAAGAACGCCGACTCTCACTGGATAACAACGCCCAATCAGCTGCTCAGGATCTGGAACAATGGAAAAATACTCTACACACTGAGGTAAAAAGCTTGAGTGAGAAAAAAAAATCTGGTGATCCATTTTCTAAGTCTGATCTAAATTGTTTTCTCTCCTGTGTTTATGATTTAAGAACAGGTGAAAAGAAAAGGTTTTACTCAGATAATCCTCATAAATTCCTTAATTTTTTGTTTCATCTGTGAAAACAGGTGGAAAAAAGTTTTGGCAGGTGAATTTTTTGTTGTTGTTGTTCTTGTAATACTCATTTCGGCCACACGAGGCTGAAGTGCACCACTATCCCTTGTTCTGAATAGGACTTAAATCATTCATGTTTTCTTCCAGGTGAGTTTTAATTTCTTCATTCACTCTAAACGCAAGGTACATATAATGTGTGTTAGCAAGTTGTGTAAAATTACTGTCATGTCTTTCTTTTGGCTCAGAATGTATTTCAATCAGCACTAATCTGCTGTTAGCGTTAGCTATACTGACATTAGCTGTTAGCCTGCTAGCTAGCGAGTGAAAAACATATTGGTCATGGCTAACCAGCAGCTACAACCTAGCTTAAGTTGACTGTGTTGCTAACGTTAGTTTATTGTAACATTAGTCATGGTAATGGGGACACTTCGCCCCTTATGAGTGGGATGTTTTACCAATAAAGATTTTTTTTTAAAAAAAAAAAACCTTATGAGTAGAACATTTGGACACTTACTAACGGAATAGGATAACTTTGTACATTTAATGATAGCTATACACAGCAGAATAAGCACTTTGGAAACATTTGGATTTTGGCAATTTAAATTGATATGCTTATTATTCATATTTATGATATAGAATCAGATGCTGTTTATTAAATATTGCAATTATAGTGTGACGCTTATTGTTAAACAGTCCTTCAGTTGACAGTCGAGCCATTGATTCTTAGACAATTTATTCTCAAACCTTTTCATGTTAAGGAACCCCAGATTGATATCTAACAAGCTGTGGACCCCCATTTGATGAGATTTTTGTCCCAGGGACCCTTATTGAGGAGGTAATGTTAAATATGATTAAGTAGAGAATTCCATAACGGTCTATACTGTAGGTGGGGAGTGAAACCTCTGATCAGAATAGTCATTCTTATACATTGTGTTAACCTCTAGTGAATAGGATATTAGTAAAAGTGAATTACTCCACTTTTTTACAGGGACCCTCTTGAACCCCCTCAAGGACTCCTGGGTGTCTCCGGACCCCACTTTGAGAACCAAAGACTTAGACCAATCTAAATCACCTTTGAGGCCAGTCAGCTCATTTTTGCTTGTTTAATATTCCAGAGGGAGGTTCAACATTTGACTTGTGGTTCCAACAAATCCCTCCTAGAGGTGTAATCCACATCAGTGAAGGAGGAGGCCATGTAAGGTTAATAAGCTTTGTTTATTTATTTAATGAATAAAATACTTAAGAAACAGCATTTATGACTCTGAATGATGCTTTCTTGTTTCACAGGGGGCAGAATGCTGTGCACAGGTAAGGTGTTATAAAGTATGACCCAAGCTGTCCAAGCATATTGGAGCAGTGAGCTAAACTTAATTTTGTTGGCAGATGAAAGTGCTCAGAGAGAAAATATGAATGTGTTGTTAGTCTTACCTCATGAATACTTTCATGCGAAACACAGTAATGATTGTACAACGTGCAGTGCATTAAAAAGATCCAATTTTAGCTCACTCTCTCCATACATTATAATTATGCTTCTCACTTTAAGAAGTGGATTTTCCCCTTCCCTTTCGTTTTTTACTTTTAGACCCTTCCCTTTTGGCATTATATACAACAGAAGGGTATTGTTGACTGGAGTAGAGTCATATCATTTAAATGAATCATTCTTTCTCTTGATAAAATCTATAGGAAAAATACAGTGTGCACAACTCAAGAGTCCAAGCACATGGTTCCATTGTTGGCCAAGTATCTGAACCTGATCAGATGAGGATATGACAAGTTTCCAGCTTTTTAGTATTGTGTCAGTACCTCTATTTTTGGATGATATAATCAGACATTTACACAACCTGATTAATTTCACTGTATGCAATCTCCACTCAGTTCGGCTCTTACACCTGCACCATCCAGGGCACCGAAGTACACCCCCATTCATTAATATGGGGGGTGTGGTTCAGTAGACAATAATTCCTACATGAAACTGCTCACAACAAGGCCTGTAGCTTATCTTGAATGACTAGGTCATGATTTTTGTAAAGAGATAATGCTTTTGACGTTTTCAAATGTATTTCTTTGAGCGCCACAAGTGCCATTCAGCTCCATTGTATTGGAGTGACCGCAGATATCTCTACGACAGATATCTCTACGACAGATATCTCCAAAACTAAGCAAATCACACCGAAATGATCTGGATGGATAGATAGCACTCTGGGTAAGGAGAAAAATATACTCTTTTGACTTTTGGGTGAACTGCCCCTTTAAGGTGAAATGAAAAGGCCTGCACGATGGATCAAGTAAAGGACTATGGTTTACGCTCAAATGATTGGTAAAGTGTTATTATAAAGCATACTTCTCCTATATTTTACTTGCCATGAATAATAAAATAAAGCAAAGGCAAAACAAAAATTAGTTTGTGTGTGTGAGTTTGTGTGTATTAGGTGTGCATACAAATACGTTATTTGGCAAAGCACACATAGTGGGTTTTTTTACAAAGTTCCTCCCTACACGTTACACAGTGTGTTGTCTCTGTGTTATGGGTGTATAAATAGGTAGAGGTCTGGCTGCAATGAGGCGATAAGTAAAGTTTTAGCTCAGTAGTCAGCGCAGTCATCTGTGATCTGGGAGACTCCAGTTTGAGACCCAGTGTGGGGGCCTCCTTCTCAAGGTACTTTATTCATGAACACTTATTGTAACACTTTAATTTTCAAAAATTAAAAGCGTTATAAAAACAAAAACAGGATTTTTAAGCCTTGTTCCACTTTTATTTTAATACAAATACAAATAATTTTACTGCCTCAACAAATATAGTCCCTAGTGTGTATGTGTTGGTGTAGGTGTGTGTGTGTGTGTGTGTGTGTGTGTTTGTGTGTGTGAGTACAATGTGTCATGGGTGTGTGTCTCCAAGTTGTTGTGTGTGTTGCAAGATGATATGTTGTGTGTGTGTGTGTGTGGGAATGTGCGTGGCACTAACCCAGCCCCAACAAGGACAAGAATGGGGACCACCTTTCATTAAAATGTGATGCTGTCATTGTAAGTACTGTTTTTTCTGCATAGATATGTATTCTGAAAGGAGGTTGGTCCAATGGTTAATATTTATTGATTTGTTTTATTTCCAGTTTTAGAGAATTGTTTTCTTGGCGACAGCTAGAGAAACGAGCAAGCTGTTCTTGTATTTGTTTGGTATGTTGATTTCTGAAATGTCTCCTAGCAGACAGAGCTGTGGGGATGAAGGCATTCTGCAGTCCAAGATGGTGGAGAGTTTTTGTGTTATAGAGTCCCAAAAAGAGTGAACCAGTTTGCAGGCCAAGAGTTCATGAAAATAATTATCTATTGTGCATTGTGAGCAACTGTCTGTGTTTGCCAGTCCCATTTTGTACATTTCATACATACATATCCAAATGTCGGTGAGGGAGAGATATTTAGTGTTCCAGCTGGCTGTTGGGACTGTTACAGAATTATCTGAGGTTAATAAAAGTCCGTAGAGTTTTGAGGTCAGTTTATTTAAATTTGTAAATCAAATTATATCATTAATTACTTTGGAAGGTTCACAGTGGGTTATAAATTATGTTAATTTTTGTTTTGATTATGGATTTAAGTTTTAGGTATTCTAGAAACTGGTAAAAGGATTGTTGTGGAAAAGAGTGCATACTAACTTCCGCACCAGGTGCTCAAGCTGTAAAGACTGATAATTACACCTTGAGGTGGACGGGCAGTCCATGCCTTTACTTGAAGACTTTACCAACTTTTATGTAAACAGTGTCACAGCTCTTGTCAATCAAATGTATTTGATTGACTTTTTGTGCCCATGTGTGGTAGTGAAGAGTAGAATTAGAAATCGTAATGACTTCCCACCAGGCTGTCAGAGTTGTGGCGATTGCAGTATTTTTATAGCAGAGATGTTGTTTGATCTTTGTGTTGAGGAAAGGTAAATCTGAGAGTGAGATGTTTTTGCAATGTAGTTGTTCCAAATCTATCCATGGAACATTATGGTTGGTTTGATGGATTCATATATTAGGTATTATATTGGATTTGCCAGGTAGTAGAAGAAAAAGTCTGGAGCCTCTAGCCCACCTTGAGATTTGCTTTTTTGTGGCGTGGATAGTTTAATTTTTGCTTTTTTATTTTTCCAGTAGAAATGTGTAATGAGAGAGTCAATAGATTTGAACTGTTTGTGTGACAGCCAGCATTGAAAAGAAGTATTTAATGTGGGGGAGTATTTTCATTTTGACAGCTGCAGTTCATCCTATGAGGGAGGCATCTTCTGAAAGTGGGAGTATAGTGGATTTATTCCAGTTTATTGTATAATTAGAGATTTTAGAGAGGTGTTATTGAGATTAAAGGTTTCTTTCAGCGAAAGCAAGGGGTCCTGAAAGTACAATAAAATATCATCTGCATAGAGTGCATAGTGGCTCTCTGAGGATAGCAAATAATGAAGGAGAGAGTGGGAAGCCTGGTACCTCGGTGAAGTGTGAAAGTGTGATTCCATTTGTGCTGACTGTAGTTTTGGGTGAGGTGTATAGTGTTCTTATCCAATGGGTAAACGACTCCCCAAAGCCAAATTTGTGTAATCTGTTTAATAAGAAAGTCCAGTTAACTTGGTCAAATGCTTTTTCTGTGTCTAATGATACAACAATTGTCTTTGTTTGAGTTTGTTGTGAGAGGTTAAGGAGATGAAATAGTATTCGTACATTATCTGAAGCATGTCTTTTCATGATTGGGGTGTAATAAGGTGGAAATTACTTTCTAATCTGATGGCTATGGTTTTTGTAATGATTTTTTAAAGTCAGTGGTTTATTAGTAACAGAGGGCAGTAGCTGGTAGGTCCGGATGATTTATTATTTGGCATGTGCAGTAGGGCTTTGTAGAGTTCATCTAATGTCAATGGCTCATCTACGGTGTCTGCTTAGATAATATGGGTAGGGACAGGTTGTTAAGGAAAGACTCTATCTCTGATGGATCAGGGTCTGTGTTCGAAGAATATAAATTATTGTAAAATATCTGAAAATTTTTCTTTATTTCTTGTGAGTTTTGGGTGGTTTCACCTGTAGAATTCTTTATGGCTGGAATTATTGCTCTTTCTTTTTTGAGTTGTAACTGATTGACTAAATATTGCTGTTTTTGAAATGATCATATTTAAGTTGTATCAAAATTTTGTTTTTTTGTTTGTAATTTCATCTAACTGAAATTTGGCGTTTTGTAGCTCATTTTGTATTTGTTCATTTGTTGTTTGAGTACATGTCTGTTGATTGCTTAATCTTCTTTTCCAGATTTTATTCAGGTTCCTTTTCCTTTTTCTGAGTATGATATTATTTGCCCTCTTATTACTGCCTAACCCTAACCCTAACTCCATAAAGGATGCCCACTCTCTCTGTATAAAGGCAGTAAAATCAGAGTCTTTAGGCAGTGAGGTAATAAAGTGCCAGCAGGGAGAGTGTTTGGTGGTTGATTCTTGGTTTTAAGGTGAGGGACACTAGTGTAGGGTTTCAAATACCTTGATTAAGAGTATATTAGTGATCAAAAAGAAGTCTAATTGGGCGAATGATTGGTGTAGTGTAGTAATCTCTCATGTATTGTTTTAATAATTCGGTGGAGTGCCAGTTTCTAAAATTGCCATCTGTTCTTGACCGATCAATTGCAAGATTAATTACTGTCTTAAGTCTTCGCCAGTTATGATATTTGTTGGTTCTTGTAATGTAGAGAAAAATGTGTCAAAGAAAGATGGATTGTCGCTGTTGGGATCTTAGATGTGAGCAATTGTGAATTCTTTATCATAGATGGATGCAGTAATTATAATATATCGTACTTTGGAGTCAGCAGTGTTGAAGTGGTGAATTAGAGGGATACTTTTGTTTATTAAAATAGAGACACCTTTTTGTCTACTGTTGTAAGTTGCTGAGAACACTTGATTAAATTGATGAGATTTGAGGTTATATAATTCTGAATGTGATGAATGAGTCTCTTGCAGCAAACATATGTCTGCCATTAGTTTAATAAGGTGGTTTAAAATTCTTGTTCTCTTAGTCTGAGTACAAGTGTCTTTGTTATGTTAATGTGAGTGAGCCTCTGTTAGGGTTTGATCTGTGTCTGCACAGACATAATGCAAAGGTGAATTGGTGTGAGGACATAAGGATGAATGAGTGAGCAAAACAAGAAAAATTGAAGAGAGGAAAAAGAGCAAGAGGGAGGGAAGAGATGTAAGGAATGGAGGTAAGATAGAGATGTGAAGGTTGGAGTGTGTGTGTTTGTATTTATCTGTATGTGGAGCGACGGTCTGAGTGTGTTGCTTGTGTAAGTGAGTGTATGCATGTATGCAATGAGCGGAGCCAGTGCGCACATTGGCGTGGAGTAAGAAGAGAGGGACAAGAATCAAATAAATTAATAAAAATAAGGGAAAACCAGACAAAAGCAAAGAACCGGCCAGAGGTTTAAAGGTGCATTATGTTGATCGTTATGTCTATGGTGTGTTAACAAGAGCCATGGAGTTAACTTTGTGTTTCTGAGGAGTTGGCCGTTAATGTAAAGTTCGTCCACCACCAGGTACGTTCGCTTGTTGTTTTTCCATCTCTCCTTCAGGATCGGGTACAGTGCTTTGTGGCATTCGTTTATTACACGTGGAAATTGGTTTTTAGTTCCGAATTTAGTTCCTTTTAGTTCTTTCCCTTTGCTTTTGATCAGTTCTTTCTATTGAAAATGTTCAAATTTTGAGAAGATTGGTCTGGGTACTGTGCTTGATGGTATACCGATGCAGTGTACTCCATGAAAGGTTATGTTGTTTACTCTATCCGGTGAGAATTTAAAAGGAAAAATGTAGTCTTGTAGTTTTAGTCTTATTTAATCTGATTTCCTTTAGTTTCTGGGCTGATGTTGTTGCCTACAGCTGGAGACAGGGCACCACCATGTCCAATCTCACCTCCGTTGTCTGGTTCTCACGATACTCATGCTGCCATTCATACCATCCAACACCTTCTTCTGCTTGCTTGCCTTACGTAAATCTCTGATTATGTCCTCCATAAATTTAAGTACAACTCTGACACAATACTGACAAGCTGGAAACTTGTCATGTCATCATCTGATCAGGTTCAGGTACTTGGCCAACAATGGAACCTTCAGGTGTGCTTGGACCCTTGAGTTGTGCACACTGTATTTTTCCTATAGACTTTATGAAGAGAAAGAATTCATTTAAATGATATGACTCTACTCAAGTCAGCAATAATCTTAAATCATATATCATGCCAAAAGGGAAGGGTCTAAAAGTAAAAAACGAAAGGGAAGGGGAAAATCCACTTCTTAAAGTGAGAAGCATAATTATAATGTATGGAGAGAGTGAGCTAAAATTGGATCTTTTTAATGCACTGCATGTTGTACAATCATTACTGTGTTTCGCATAAAAGTATTCATGAGGTAAGACTAACAACGCATTCGTATTTTCTCTCTGAGCTCTTTCATCTGCCAACAAAATTAAGTTTAGCTCACTGCTCCAATATGCTTGGACAGCTTGGGTCATGCTTTATAACACCTTGCCCACGCACAGCTGATCAGGTTTGAATTTCTCCCCGACAGTGTGTAGGTCTCATTCTCTCTGCCCTCTGTGAAACAAGAAAGCATCATTCAGAGTCATAGATGTTGTTTCTTCAGTATTTTATTCATTAAATAAATAAACAAAGCTTATTAACCTTACATGGCCTCTTCCTTCACTGATGTGGATTACACCGCTAGGAGGGATTTGTTGGAACCACAAGTCAAATGTTGAACTTCCCTCTGGAATATTAGCCAAACAGAAATGAGCTGACTGGCCTGAAGGGGAATTTAGATTGGTCTAAGTGATTGGTTTTCAAACTGGGGTCTGGGGACACCTAGGGGTCCTTGAGGGGGTTCCAGGGGGTTACCATAAAAAAGGAGAGTAGTTAATTTTTATTAATATTCTATTCACTAGAAGTTAGCACAATGTATAAGAATGACTATTCTGATCAGCGGTTCCCGCCTTTCATGGTTATCTCCCCACCTACAGTATAGACAGTTATGGAATTCTTTACTAAATCATATTTAACATTATATCCTCAGATAAATGGGACAAAAATCTCATCAAACGGGGGTCTACAGCTTGTTACATATCAATTTGGGGGTCCTCGACATGAAAAGGTTTGAGAATCAATTGTCTAAGAATCAATGGCTCAACTGTCAACTGAACGACTGATTAAGAATAAGCACCACACTGTAATTGCAATATTCAATAAACAGCATCCAATTCTATATCATAAATATGAATATTAAATATTTATTTAAATTTAAGTGTATCCAAAGTGCTTATTCTGTTGTGTATAGCTATCATTGAATATACAAAATTATCCTATTACTTTAGTAAGTGTCTAAATGTTCCACTCATAAGGTTATGTTTTAAATTCTTTTTGGTAAAACATACCACTCATAAGGGGTGAAGTGACTAACATTACAGTAAACTAACGTTAGCTATGCAGTTGACTTAAGCTAGGTTGTAGCTATTGGTTAGCCATGCACAATGTGTTTTTCACTTGCTAGCTAGCGGGCTAATGGTTAATGTCCATATGGTAGCAGATTAGCGCTGATTAAAATACATTTCCAGCCAGAAGAAAAACATCACAGTAATGTTACATAACTTGCAAACACACCATATGTACCTCGTGTTTAGAGGTCATGGAGAAATTAAAACTCACCTGGAAGAAAACATAAGTGCTTTTAGTCCCATTTAAAACAAGGGGTAGTGGTGCACTTCAGCCTTTTGCGGCCGAAATGAGTATTACAACAACAACCACTCCTACCAAAATCAAAACTTTTTTTCCCATCAGTTTCACAGATGAAAAAAAATAAGGAATACGAAATATTATCCTGGCAAAACCTTTTTTTCACCTGTTCTGAAGTCATAAACACCAGAGAGAAAACAATTTAGGTCAGACTTAGAAAATGGATCACCAGAATTTCTTTATAGTATGATAAAGAAACAAAAGACTGTAGAAAAGAGCATACAAAGTGAAGATATATAATCAGAGTATTGATTGGACATAACATCTGTTACATCAAACATAGCTTTTTGAACAATATAAAGCTTTGATTTCACTTTATAGCTTGTTGTCTCATCAAGTTATTGAAAACATACTATCCAAATCTGGGCAAAAGGGAGGAGGCCTGAGTGATGCAAGCAGCAATGCATGAGCCTGTTGGGCTTGTTAATAGACGGGTATCTGTGCATTTCATAGATGAATTCAAGCTGCAGTCGACCTAATTTCAGTCATTTACAGTGATTTCCGATAGTGACTAGTTTTTATGGTGGAAAATAAACATCAAAACACGTGGTCAGTGTTGCTGTAATAATTCATCCTTTCCATCAGGGCTGACTTGTGAAAGTGATAATGTATCTCAAGAGACTTCCTGGTCAAATAAAGGTTAAAGCAGCTATAATTGCTATAATAATGAGTTGAAGCAGGCAGCTGTTTTCAGTGAAAAAGCTCCAAAAACCCACTGTACACTACCTGCTCAGCACCACACAGCAAACAGAAACAGTTAGCTGTAGACTAGCTGGTGAACATAGTGGAGCATATAGCATTTAAAGAGCCAGATATTTCCTTACATTCATCAGGTGGACAGAAACACGACTCCAAATGAATGATAATGTTGCTCTGTAACTGCTGAACAAGCGACTGCTTGCTAATGAGTTCGCCTTAAAAGGTTATGATATGACAGTATGGTGTTCACGACTTGTTTCCGCTGCCCCCTAGTGGCCCAAAAAATCAGTTAATGCAGGTACACTTTAAGAAATGGGGGACAAAACTCACCACCCTTGTTTGTGTAAAAATGCCTCCTAACATACCGCTAAAGCTAATATGAGGCTTTAGCAGTCTGAGCTAGCTAGAATAACCGTAAGTGCAACTACTAGGACAAAGATACAAACTTTATTTGGCTAATTCAGACTCTCATTAGCTTTAGCTGCTACAGTGTTTTTGTGCTATGAAAGAAACTCTTAATGTCGAGTATTGACAGGAGGAATGATGACAGCGACCCATAACTCTCTCAGCTTACGTATGGCATGTGAGTGTTATATTAGGATGGATTTGAGAAAATCCAAAGCTATCCTTTAAATTGTTGAGAACCATTCTCACCAAGATGGCTCACTGGCTAGCCTTGAGCTTGTGTCCTTCTCTGTCAATGATTGCCATAAAACAGTACTGACCTCACACTTTAGCCAGCATAAGACTGTTTTCACCAGAAAAACAACATATGGCGTCTGTTCAAATGCCTACAACAACCCATGTTTACATTTACCTGACAGGAACCTCTTGTGGCTGTGAAAATTCTCACAGTTGTCATCACTTGTAAGCAAAGTAGCATGACATTACTATCGCGCCTGCAAAACCCATGAGGGAGAAGTGGATGTTAGGGCCAACAATGCATGCGACTTTAACGCAATATGAATCGTCTGGTGACTTGTTTTAGCTGTACCTCAGTGCAATCAGTTGCTTTTTCAGTTTTAAAATTATATCTATGCTTTACCTTCAGCACAGAAAGATAGAAACTTCTCTTCCAACATGTCAACATGTCAACATGTCATGTGTTTCAGTTCATTTTGTTCTGTTCTTTCTGACAGCTTCTCAGTGGTAGAGAGATGTCACAAAATAACTCTGTGTGTCTCTGTCTACAGAAAAAAAGACACTCAGGATTCAAGTGGACAGGTTCTTTCAGATTCGAGTGGCATCTGGCTCTGGCACATGCTTTCCTGTCTTGAGGATCCAATTTCACCTGTGTATCAAGGATTTCAAATTACACTTTGGCCAAATAGCAAATATCACCATGAGTGTTTGTTTTTCGGCCCCCTTGGAGGACAGGTGCACAGCTCAGGATAGTTCAGATCCTGTCATGAAGAGGCAAATCAATAGAAGTGACTATAAGGTTCTTCTCTGGGAATTAAGCATTCATTGTATTTATCTAGACTGACAAATACCAGTTCTCTGAGTAAATTGCGTGAAAATACTGCTTCACAGAAGTGTGATTTTTATTTAGAAGACAGCGATGTGGCTCTCCAGAAAGCCAGCTTCTATTTCTACACACAGGCAAAACAAAAAGACCATATTTAGAATTATTCTGATAACCTAAACTCTTTAACTCTAAATTCAAAATTCAAATCATCTCCTCTAATTACACTGCCAAGTTTAAAGCTGCACTAATCAATGCTCTTATTTTAACAATGGATCAAATAATTATGTGCAATGTGAAAGGGGTCACTTAGAGTGACAAAACCCACAGAGAATTATTACCTGACTCTGTGGGTTCCCTCAGAAACTGAGCATTTTAGTGTCAATTGCGATGATTGTTTTGGTTTTCTGGCCCGCAGACTCAGCAACCTCGTTTCCAGCCGCAGCAGGAAGCTGTTCAGTGAACTCTTTGCCCAGCAACACATGACAGACTGATGTGATGAATCATAGTGGAGCATTTAGCAAGCTTAAGAACTAAAAGGAGAGTGAACTGACTTATATTTGTCAGGTGGCTAGAAACACGACTCTAAATGAATGCTAATGTGGCTCAATGTCTCCTGGATGTGATGACATGTCAGTGTGGTGTTTTCAGCTGCTTCGTCTGTTTTCTACAGAGGAGATTTTGAAGCATGTGTATATTTCCCAATATAAACATATTTTAGTTTACTTTTTATGACACCAAACAAACAGGGGCTTATGTCACAAAAGCGAAATTTCATGAATGATTGTCATTCGCAAATTGCGGATACATTTGCATGTCCTACAAGGCTTTCACATGCTCCTGCAAGTATGGCATTGAAACAGGTCCTTAATTTGATGGTTTGATGATCACATTCACATAAAATGGGCTCTTTAAGTAGCAAGGCAGAAAGTAAAAGGATGGAGTTTGGCAGCCCATTGAACTTCACCCAGGAGACCACTTTTTTCCCAACACAGTACCCTAACCATACCTTAAAGTGGACATAACATGCTCTTTGTGATTTTCTGTCATTAACATACTGTTATAATGTCAAATGTCTATAAGCCCGCCTGAATTCTCAGTTTACAAAGTTATATCTACTTACCCATCGAACTGACATCAGATGATTGTTCACACATGCCCACAAACGGCCATCTGTTCCCATAGCCTTTGTTGCTAAGGTTGCTCCATGGTTGTTCATGTTTTCCACTTGCATATTTTAGATTGGATTAGTCCAGTAGAGGGTGGAGCCAGTGTGAGATAGAACAGCCTGTTTCAGACAGAGTGAGTTAAATAAGGAGTTTTTTAAAAATGTAAATCATGCAAAGATACCAGTACCCCATAATAGAAATATAGACCCATGCATGAAAAATATAGAAATATGCATGACATGTCCTCATTAAGCATTAATTCATGTGCAGATATTGTAGAAAGTGAGAATGTTCATTGGCAGTAGCGGGCCTTTGTAACCGTGACAACAATACTTTTGCCAGCAGCTTTCTTTTGTTTAAGCCAATCAGCATCCACAGCTGAGTGTCGGTGCTAATAAAGATGTTGCCTCTTAAAAAAAACAGACTCTGCAGTCTCAAATGGAACAAAGTATTCTCTCAAGAAATTCCTCTCCACATTCACAAACTTGCTCCAAAATGTTGAAGCTTTTAATAGCTAATTTCACTTCTGCTGATGAATTTGAAAATTATTGTTTCATTAAAAGGATATTAAGTCTTTAAGAGGCGTATGTTTGGGGGCGTTGACTGACACACTCACAAGTAAACACACACTCACATCTTTTGCTGTGTTTGTCGCTGCTTGCTCTCCCCACATCAGCTCCACACTCTTGCCCAAATTTGGATTTCCTCCTGACAAGGATGAAAAGCGAGCGTGTACAGCATCTGCGCTTTGTTCACCTACAAACCAGACAAGTGAGACAGTCCCCTTCATGCTTTGATTGTGCTGTAAGTCAGTGAAAAATGTTAGAGCACTAAAATGAGAAATTTTACCAGGGACAAAGACACAACAGCACAGAATAAGTCAAAGAAAAAGCTGATTTTCATCATGGTCTCACTTTTACAGACATTATCTCATGCATGGAAAATTAATTTTAGGATGATGTGTTGATGTAAGAATATAAATTGAGTTATTCAGTTTCATATTTTACAAGCAAAATATGAAACTGTGTCATGAAGTGGCTGACTTGTGATCATTGTTGCTATCTCAAAACATCTGCTGTATTGACTTGTCCAGTGATCAGCGCTAAGTACTCCTGTTTTTAGAATCCTTTGGACCCTGACCTATAAGTTAATGCCGTCTTCGAGAAAAACATGTCCTACGCTGATGATTAAACAGTTCTGTCATTTTGAGGGATTTCACACATCAACCAAGCAACCAAGTGTGATCCTGCACCATCTGGTTTGAAGCCAGCGTTTCATATTCTCTAGTGCAAAAGTGCATTATGTGATATAAGCTATGATGAGTACCGTGCATTCACACCATGTGCTTCATGGACCGGAAAATGAAGGATCCAAAGCATATTTAGTGCCTTGAATGTCTTTATTTGAAAGTGTTTCTTTCTCCTTCTGTCTCTCCATCTTCCTCTCCAGGATGACCATCAACGCAGAATGCCAGCTGCAACTCCATAATTTCCCAATGGATGAACACTCCTGTCCTCTCGTCTTCTCCAGCTGTGAATATTGGCAATAGCATAAACACACACACACACAGATAAATATGCACATATTAATGCATTGTGATGCCTATACTTGTAACACCTGCTATACAGAACCTTTTCAAACCGAGGTAGAGCTTCATGAACGCAAAAAAGAAACCAAATAGAGACTAAATGAGTATTGACAGATACAGATAAAAACACAATGTTTAAAGTTTTAAGGTGACATTTAAAGCTACTGGAAATCACAACAGGGAGGTGCTGAGTAACAGATAAAGTCATGAAAATTGCTGTTTTAGAGAAGAGGGGGTCTGAGCAGGTGGAAATAAAAGCACAATTTTATGCCAAAATGAGTACCGAAATTGCACTGTGCCACCTGAACACAACCTCAAGTACCATAGTCATGTGACTTCCCCACACTGGGCATGTAGAGTGAAAATGTTGAGTGGTTTACAATGGAAAATGTTGTTTTTCAGACCAGTATGTATGTTAATTCAGAATAACATTTATATAGTGTAGTGTAATTTGACTTAAGTCACCCATGCGGGAGTTAAAAAACAAGGATTCTCAGCATTATTTTTATTTTTATTCTATTATTATTTTTATTTTTATTTTATTCTTTTACAGCCAGGAAATGAATAGAACCTTAAGTTGAAGTATTGCTTTACTCCTAAATTATAAATTATATTGGCATTTTTTTAAATGTAAAATCAATTACAAATACTTAAAAAGTAGGTTTTCAACGCTTGAGTCTTTTCTGAGAATTTTGTCAACATCTTCTCTATGGTAGAAGGCAGATAGTAGTTTTCCCTCCCAAAGGCTCATCAGAATCAGATGAGGCATCAAATGAGGAAGATGGAGAGGATAAACTTGCATTGGTAATGATAAGACAGAAGAGGGAGCACCCCAAAACAGTATATTTAGGTATAAGGAAGGATAAAAAAATATGGAAGATTTAAAATGCCTAAATTAAAACAAGTTAAACAAGGAAATAAAGTGAAATACAACACACAGTTATATGCATTTCCATTTTATAAATGCATTCACTGTGTCATAATGAAATGAACACATGTTAAAAGAACAATTATTTAGCTGCTCGTCTAAAAAAAATTAATTGTTTTTCATTGTGACATGAATTCCACAAACAGTTCTGAGCGACACTAATCTCTGCCTATAGTCACGTCACAATGAAAAACAATGAATTCAATTATTAAAGATAAAAAGCTAAATTATTGTCCTTTCAAAAAATGTTTTTCATTTCATTATGACTCAGTAAATGCACACATAAAAAGGAAATACATAATAATAATATTAATAATACATTTGCAACGCACTTTTTATTCGTAGTGAATCTCAAAGTGCTACAGCGTTAAAAGCATACAACACACAAGATAATGAAAATAATGAGAATTAAGATGAAATGAATAGAAAGGTTTCTAGGCCTTTTTTTAAAGAGTCTAGGGTCTGTGCTGCCCTCAGATGGTTTGGAAGGCTGTTCCTAAAGCACGATGCAGCAGAGCAGAAGCCTCGATCCCCCATGGTGCGGAGCTTAATACCGGGGGCCCCATGGTGTGGAGCTGAGGGTGCAAGTGGAGGTTTGTGGTGTGATCAGTTCCTGTAGGATTTATATGCGAGTATCAGGACTTTGTAGTCAACTGTGAAGGAGACAGGGAGCCAGTGCAATGAAAACTGAATTGGTGTTATATGTTCGTGTTTTCACACTCTCATCAGGATCCTGGCAGTGCTGTTCTGAATGAGCTTCTGGATGCTCTGCCAGGGATCCCTGGGCAGAGTGAATTGCAGTAGTCCAGTCTTGAGGGTATTAAGGCATGGACAAGTTTCTCTGCATCTGATAGGGTTAGAGAGGGGCGGAGTTTAGAGATATTTTTGAGATGGTAGAAAGAGGTTCTCCATAGATGTCTAATGTGTACTGTATTTCATTATATTTCTTTGTTTAAATTTAGGCATTTTATATCTTCCATGTATAGTATCTGCATGTATAGTATTTTTATGCATTTCAGAGAAAACTCGATGCAGGATATACTTCAATGGAAAGACCTCCATTATGTTGAAATGCATAAATATAAAGTAAGGCATGGTCTTGTTCATTAACAAAATACGCAGAAGTTTTCCCTTTGGATAGAGTAAGGCTAAATGTTTCCAGCTTTTATGCTAATCTAAGCTAACTCACTGGTGGCTATAGTCTTATGTTTAATAATAAGAATAAGTGTATTTCCCAAATGTCATACTATTCCTTTAAGGATCAGAAACTCCAAAACAGATGTTTAAAAAAAAAAAAAGTGGACAAAAATGGCATAATGGCTGCCTGAAAATTAGCCCTCAAACGTTAATTGTTCCATTAACCTGTCCCTTATTAAGTTACCCACCACCTAAAAAGCGTCACAAATCTAATTTGATTTTGTATGACAGGCCATTCTGTTGGAGCAGACATCTTTCACTGGTAGATATGATTGAATTTTGGTAATAACCATTACCTGATGCGACTACAGATGGCAGTATTTGTCACTGGCCATTATTAAACCTCCTCTCAGCATTGAATACAGATAATCAATTGAGTATTTTTGAGCATATACAATTTGTTCACAGTGTGATGAGACCAGATGTTACAGTACTATAGGTAGTGAAAGAGCTATTGACCGCAAATGGGCTTCCATTATGTTTCTGCTCTCAGTGAAAGGATTTGCAATAATGACCCTTTTTCCAGGCTCAGTACATGACCATGTGCATGGACATTTTCTTGTCTGTGGCTGCAATGGATGAGCAGCAAGTGTCTTCAAAAGCACTGAATTAAAGCCTTGAAGTTTAAATGATTATATTCGCTACAGCTGAATGTTGGGCTGAATGCTGCCATCACCCCAACATGTTGAGAGCTAATCATAACTGCTCAAAATGGTTTTTTTTTCAAGATTATGTTTTAGATTTGGCTTCACAGCAAAAATGATGATATTATTCATTTGTAATGAATACAAATGCAAGCTTAGATAGCAGCAAATTTCTGTTTTTGCAAAATGAAGCTGTCTTCAGAATACGTTTTAGAGTGAAAACTCTAAATCTCCCCATTTACAACGCATATAACTGTGCTTTATTCAGGATTTTCTGATTAGTGCAAGATTTCTTGATAATTAAGGAACAACGGAAATTACATTCGGAGACGTTACTAAAAGCAAGTCCAAAAGATAAGATAAGATAACTTTATTGTCACTGTACAAGTTCAATGAAATGTCATTTGGAGCAAGCCTATACATGCCTATATAAGAATAAATAACTATAAAAAAAATAAAGACACTATACAGTATAAGATACAAAAATACAAAATAGATAAGAACCAATCAAGACAGAATAATAAAAGTAAGATGTCTGGTACTGGGAGCAAGTGGAGCTAGTGCAGCAGTTTGGAGAAATATTAAATAGAGCATATTATTGCATTTGAAGATATATTGCACAGAACAGATTATTGTTAAGGGAGGAGGTGAAATAAATAAAGGAACAGTCACAGTGGTTGATAAATAATTCTATTACTGCTCTTGAGGCCAGCGTGCTTGAGTTTAAGAGGTTTAATTACCTCTCTAGGCTTCTTGATAACAAAAACAACTTTTATAACATCTGGTCTTTGTCGGGTTTAAAATGTCCAAAACTTTCTATGTGAACATGATCCGTGGAGTCCTATTAGGGGTAGGAGACATAGCTGCACATATGTCAACTCTTATGGAAAATATAAAGCTGCTCTCCAGGGCTTCTCATACGAATCTGATAAGGAAACCATTTCCATCAATCTTAATGTTACAACAGAACATGAGACGCTTTTCAGACGCCAGAGAAAGCACATAAACTAAGTGAGCAGCAAGTGTTTTTCGCTCAGGTCTGCTCCGTCTGTTTTGCATAAACACGTTGTCGGCCTACAAATTACACATTGCATGGCAGATGGTTTGTAAAATGAAGATCTGCTGCAGAGGAGGAGGGCGACGAAGCAGACCAGAGGTGACTTATAGTCTCTCTCAGTTGTTGTACATCAGGATGACACCTGATAATGATGCTGAATTTGGCCCTCGCTTTTATCCAATATCTAAACGCGTAATCTTTCAGTGTAACTTCCACTGCCATCAACCTCTTCAAATCCCACTCAGAAGAAAATTTACCACTCAAGGCACGTGGCTGTTAATGTGTTATGATATTGTAGAAGCCTAATGTACAAGGCTTTTCAAATGTTCTCTCTTCTTCCTGAAGCAAGTTCTCCCCATTATGGCTGCAATCAATTTCGTTTATTGAGATAGAACATTATAAACATGATGAATGTGTTGATGGCCTCACTAATCTTTCTTATTAATTCAGAATATTTTTTTAATACCAGTTGTATTCCTGAAAAGACATTATGCACCTTACAGACACGTTTTGATGGCTTGGTTTTTGTGACACAGAAGCTTTTAAGCTTTCTTTTTAGTGTATTCACAGTATAATACGTTTTAGAAAAACTTTTTTGATGACTGCCGAAGCCATAAAAAGCCCGGTAAGGTGTTCTTAACTATGATTACAATCACTTTGTAATCAGCCATGCCTCATGCAGTTATCACCATTACAGGCATGGCCGCAATCACGCCCTAAAGAACACGCTCTGTGGTGCTATGTTGGTCACATACATAGGTAGGTAATTTGCTATGTGGCAGAAATGGCAAAATATGACTATTTCAATACATTTCAGTACTTAAACCTATGTTTTGTCAATCAGCTGACAGCCACCAGAAGAAGTGAAAGTCATTAAATAATTCCTCAAAACTGTAATCTTACAAAAGCCATGTGTTGGCATGTCTTTGTTCACCAGAGATAAGTTAATTTCAGGACTTGGTATTACAAAATAACTTTGCTGTACATTAAAAAGAATCTTAAAATGTAAGTAACACAAGTGGGAGAATATAAGACTTTACTGCAAATGGTATATGGGTGATAAATTAGATGTATTGATTAGACTTTCTAGCAGACTAGATACCATTCTTTACTATTTAAATACAAATGTCCCAGTTACACCAGTTGCAGTAAAAAAAAAAAGCAGCATTAACTACATCTCAGTGCTGCTGAAACAGGCAAGTCATACATTTATAGATGTAATCAGCAGTTCTCAGTCGGGCTCAAAAAAGCTGCAGACCTCCATGATAACTGCCGCAGCCCCTGTTGCATTATTTGAAACCCCTCGGCAAGGGCTCATGAATGGTTAATCATCAGAAGTTGTCACTCCGATTTTGTGTTGTTCACAACTTATATATAATACATTATATAATATATTTTTTCAGAGAAACCAATATTTAATTTTATTATTTGTTTTGACCGTATTTATTTGGTCAAAGTAGCCAAAAAGAAGAAATTGAAGTTTTTTATGTATTTTTCTGCAGTGATAGTGTCCTTCACATTAATGTTCTCCAGGCAGCAAGGATTTCAGGCTCCAAGAAAAAGAGACACCTAACACTGGCTAGACTCTCTCCTTTGGGACAAACACAACACTGATAGGCTAACTAGCGTCCACTTTCAGTGTGGAAGCTTGTTAGCCTAGCTTGCTAGTTTCCACTTTCCAAATGAAATACAAACTCTATCTTGGACATTTTGCCAACTCTGTCTCCTTAAAATTATGTTCGTATACTGCTAAATTGTTTTTACAATTACATTGCATTGGCAAACGTAATCAGTGGCTAGATTAATTTGACAGTGGCACTAGGGGTTTAGGCAAAAGCACTATGGCTAAGGTTAGTGTAAGATTGTGGTGTAGCTTAAATGTCACTATGGACTTTTTTTCTGTATTAAACCAAGACCATTTTATTTCCCTAACCTTAAACAAGTGCTGCCAGTGCCTAAACATAACCATAACAGCTTTAGCAATAGCAAAATTAGCTATAGCAAAAGTTTAATATTATTGTTACAACCAGCAGACATTGTATTGCCAGATTTGATGTCTTGATGGGAAAAAAGGAACTATATTGTCTCTGAATATTAAACGTTCATTATCAATATTTTCTTATTATATTGAGAGAAAATGAAATGCAGCCAGCATTACTTGTCCTGCAAAATGTATTTGCTGGTTTAATATAGTTGTATAGTATATAAATATAATTTCTAGAATTTCTGCTGTGGGAAACACCCACCCAGAGGCTTTAAGCTTATTAAAAGCCACAATATCATTATGTTTCCTTTCATATAAAGCAAGTAGAATTAAAGATTCAATTTTAGATTCCCCATATTGCTATACTCACATGATATTGTTTCCACTGGCAGAGATCCTCACATATAATTGAACTTGTTTACAGAGATATGGCAGAAGTGGACATTCCTCGTCTTCTTCACTTGGGGGATAGACACAGACAATATTAAAGCCAAGGCCACAGAAGACTGTAATTTATAACACTGCGTGAGAACATGTTGCTTCAGGGGCTTTTCGGGGTATGAAATATGACAGACATTTTGTAGCTATGAAGATACACTAGTAACCCAATGGTAATACTGTTTGCAGTTAAGATAATTGTACAAACACACCAAGAGAAATATGTTGGCAATAATGTTTGCCATCAATATTAGTGATTAAAAAAACACCCCTCTTGCATCACGGTGATTGCTCTTCTTGGTTATAGATGACTATCCTCTAAATGAGACCATTTACATAATTAGTCTAGTTTCCACTACAGGGTACAACAAGGCTTGCCACTTGCTCATTATTGCTGTCAATCATTTGTCTGTGTAAAATTGCTTCAACTTGTGAAATGAGCTCAGCTTTATTTTTACATGCAGAAGTCGTTAGAAATGAACTAACTTCTTGTGCACTTTCGGTGCTCGAGTTTATGAACTGCTCCACCCAGCAAGGATCTGTATGCGAAATCCTGCAATTTAATGCTAAACATGTGAGAGACACTTTAAAGCATTTTCAAGCAGGTCATTTTCCTGGTAAGCACCACTTGGCTCCTATATGGAAAAGTACTTTCACACGTCACTGAAGTGTAACAATAGGCTTGTCGTCACAGAAGTATATGGAAGATACATGGCCTGTAATCTTACACTACAAAGAAAAATTCCATTTATGAAAAAGCCAAGCAATTTCATATTACTTTTCTCTGAAGTAGCCCTAGCTTTTTCCCTCCAAGGTGACAGTGTCTTGCAATAAAGCACACTGCTCCGCTTTTACCATTAAAATATAATTGTATTCAAGAGCATTCTTGAGAACTATTGACTTTTAACTGTAGAAACCTGTGAAATGTTTCCATTGAAATTAAGATTTTAGCACTAAATAATACATCGCATAACACGGTAGAGTGGATATTTGTTCGACTTGAATGCACTACAGTAAATTCCAAGCAAACAAGTTCAAAGTAATTTCTCAGTTGGTCTGCAGTCCACTGATTTGCCCATGAAAACTTTCTGTATAAATTTGTATGAATCATGCATACAATAAAAACTGCACTGCTGCATTTATCTTTCCTGTATTCTTTGCCTTCAACTTTTTCTCTATGTCTTTTGTGTTCCCTCATTCTTTCACACACCTTACTGTGTGGTTTCTAGATGGCTACCCACGAGACGAAATTGTGTACAAGTGGAGGCGGAACTCAGTGGAGACGTCGGACCAGAAATACTGGAGGCTTTACCAGTTTGATTTCATGGGGCTCAGAAACACTACAGATGTGCTCGCGACGACAGCAGGTAAGAGAGGCGCCAACAAAGACTAAGAAAAAGTCACAAAAAAACAAGCTGAACAGTTGTATTTAATACCATTATAACTAATGATTTCATAAAACCTTATTGATCCATGCAGGAAAAAAATCATTGTCATTTGCACCCTGCCCTCTGAGGTCAGTTTTGGCTTCGGACTAGCAGCTGGAGCTGGCAAGAGCTCAAAATAAAACCCAGCCTCTCGAGCCGCTCGACTACCTTGGTGCCCCGAGCTTTGCACAGGTTAACATTAGCACCATGCCCATAAATGTAATCATATAACTACAAGTTGAAAGCTCATAAGTATTCCCCTCGGGTGTAAGGGCAAATAGGTTTTTCCACTGACATTAATCACCAAGATTAAAGATTAAAAAGGAAGTTTAATTATTCACTCCTTTCCTTTTCTCTTCCCATGCTTTCAGTGCGGTTATTAGGCTTTGTGTTCTTTGATGATTTAATTTAAGTGTGTTGTTTGGCGGCAGTGGCAGCTGTAGAAATATTGTTGCTCCAACAGGTGCCAGTAATTATATCCACAACTGGCATGAGGTGGGCCAAGTTCTTAATACATTTTTAATGCCTGCACGTGACCCTTGCAGATAAAACCCGATTTGAATGGCTTAATAAGCAAAGCATTATGAATGAGGGAGATAGAGACAGAGCATGACAGTGATTGTTAACCTCTCTTAACCTTGTTTATGAATTGCATATATTCCTTCTAGTTTGTGCCATACGGTCTTTTGTCTTTGGAGAGATCTGCATAATGTGACCTGATTCAGCTTTCTAAGAGCTGAACCTCCGTTCATGAATATTCGAGGAACAGGAGTACTTGGCATAATTAGGAGAGAGATAACAGGGAGTGGCATCAAATTATTAAGGAGCTCAGTGGAAATTGGTTGCACAGCTCCATTTTGTTGTGCAAACTGTGTTGTGGCATGTTTTTGTCCCAATACTCAAACATGATATCAAGTATTGTTACCAACTTCTGCAGGAAATCATTTCTTTTTGTCTGTTTATCACCCATTGGGAGAAACTGATCAAGCATCCTGTTTATCTAATGAGAAACTGCCATTGCAGTTTCTCATTGTGTTCCTGATCACAGAAAAAAAAAGGTGACTGATGAGCGTTCTCATCCCGAGACACATTGATGGCCTTATAAATTATATGTTTTCCTGGACTCCCGCTGTATCGTCAACACACAGCCAAACTAATTTTCTGCTGAGATGCTCAAAAGCGACGGCAAACCTACACATCTACCTCATGCTGTTCAAGAAAATTAGCCGTTTTCTCATTTATTACCTCGTTTCTTTTTCCTGTTTCACTTGCTGGAGCTCCATCTCCACACGCATGATGATGAGATCCCCGGCTAAAAATACCTATCATTAATTTACATCATGACAAACTTCGAAAGTGCTGCGTTTCTTTTCCTCTCCCTTATTTCTCTCTCCCTCTGTCTCGCTCTCCTCGCTTTATCCTTCATCCCTCATAAACACATGAGGTATGGGGCTGTTTTAATGAGAACAGAGTGGACAGATCCCCGGCCACAGCGCCACTGGGGACCCCCGCCGCAAATCCACCGTCGTTATCAATTCAGCAGCGTCCTCTTCAAAAGGCCCCAATGCGGAATCCCAAACACTTCGGCGCTTTGTTCTATGATCCCATCGCAAATTCCCCAAAAGCTTCCATTATGCCCTTTTCTGTGGTTATATTGCAGAAATGCTGATGTTCTTCCTTTTCTTTCTTTACATGTCCACTGTGGAAATTTTTCAAATGCCTTTTCTTTTAGAATCCTGCAGTGATATCGCTGACAGTCTCATAGCCCTGTTCTGAGATTTCATCATGGATCACAATACTGATATTCCATTTGATGTTCCCCCTCTTCTTTATGTGAGAGATCTCTGATACATCCTTTGACTGTGCTTCCTAACCTACAGCTGACCACATATCATATTCAAATCACAGCTGGAAATCATCAAACTATGATGAAAGTATTAGTGCACGAGGAAGAGACATGAGCAGGCAGGCAGACGACTCCTTGGAACAGCGATTGTCCAATCTTAGCTTGGCAACTAGGCACAGCGGGCCATGGCAAGCTTTAGATTTCTTCACACGTTGAAGCAGAGTGCATGGGGTTGTAGTAAGAGTGATACTGAGGTGCCCCTTGAGCAACCTCCGACCTGCTACATTGGAGCTGCCAAGTAGCCAATAGATCAACCTTTGGTTGTACTGGGCAAATTCCAGTGGTGAATATGTTTAACTACATATGTGAGTGGACAGGACAGCCAAAAAGGGTATTGGTCTCTGTGAAATGTCCTGAATAAATAAAGGTTAAAAAAATAAAATGTTGTCCTAACCATACCCAGCTCGTTACCAAACCTCAATCAAAGTTTCAGTCACTCAAAGTCAACCTAATGCATCATTAATATTGCTTAAACTTGCGAAACAAACACTTGAAAATTGTGTTTGACTGAGCTGCTGTTACATCATGGTTTACTGAGGCAAATGAGGACTTAGTGAGTGTAGAAAGATTTCAAAACTTAGAATATTAAGAGAAATGCATTCAAATATATGCTGTTTTCTTTAAATCACTGCATAAATTGTGTCAGTTTAGTGAGGGAGGAAGCAGGCACAATAACATTTCAGTTCTTTTGAGCTAATTAATGAAAGACTCTTCCCAAGAATTTTCCTTGGAAGTTCCAAACAGAAATTAGACCTGACTGCACGGTAAGACAGTCTGTAGACAAGTGTAGAGCAGGTAACTCAGACTAATAAGTATTCTGCAGCAGTCTGTAAACAGAGGGGTTGTTAATGTCCTAACAGAGTGTAAACAGAGGGGTTGCTTGCTACGATGCACGGTTAGAGCACAGAAGTCACCACGCATCTGTGTGTATGGGCACAGTTATAGATAGTCCATCTGGGGATGTACTACGTTTTTACAGCCTCCATACAGTCATCTATGGAAGTTAAACAGTATTATCCTGCAACATTTGCAAGAATAATTTACATTAATCTTCCATGCATTAAACTGTCAAACTGAAACACTGTTTAGCTTGTTCTGCAGTTGCTGAGAGGGAAGAAATGGAGAATAAGTCAGGAAACAACAAATTGATGTTTTGTTTTGTTTTTTTTATTTACCCGTTGGCATATAAAACTGTGTGCAGTTGTTTGTATTTTTATTTAACATGCATTATCTTCCATTTCTAACTAGCTTTGGTCCATCTCAGACATAAATGGGGACATAATTTGTAAGTAGACAGTTATACTTCGGTGAAATAGCAAAATATACAGATTTTATGTTGTGCCCACTGTGTTGTGATTAAGGTTTGTTGTCCACATTGCAACAGAGAAAATTAACCAGATAATTTGCAGTAGTCTTTGTGATAAACCATCAACTAAGGCTTTTTTATTACAGGATCTGATTACATGTAGCCTTCCTTAATGGGCCATAGTTATAAAATTCCCTTTTTTGTATTGCCAACCATGGGATTTACTGAATTGACCATCAGGGATCTCTATATTGTATGAATAAAAAGTGATTAAATGCACCATTATCTTGTCTCCATTTTTATTACGCCCCTTGCTCTAGCAGTCACATATTTCTTCTAAACGAGTCCATTCTAAAGAGCTGTTTACTAGGGATGGAAAGGAATACTAATGCAGTTAGACAGCATCAGATTTTTTTAGTAATACTCATCCTTTTCCCCACTCCCGTCATGATTTACACAATTTGCAACAAACATAACGCCACTTATCTCGACACAGCGCTCACTACAGTGATGATAGGATCTCTTGCTGAGCACAAACAGCAAAAAGTGTACCATATACTGCTTTCAACGTCAGTCATGCCACTGAAAGGTATAATATGCAATTTCCCTGCGGTATGTATAAAAACAACTATACCTATGGTACATTTTTGTTTAGTTGTGTACTTACATTATCCCAAATGTTTCCAGCAACGTGAAAACTGCAGTGATGGTTGTTTAACGATGAAGACAACAACTCCCATGATCCCAAGCTACTTCACGACGTCATCAAACTTCGTCTTTTGTTATTGTTTTGATTGAGAGACCCCTGGCGGCAGAAAATTACACTCTGCGTTGAAGCCTCCAAAATCGGTAAAACCCGTGTATTTTTATTTCACCTCATGAGGAGGGAGGAGTCAAAGTTAAAAACAAAAAGTGTTCAGAGCAACGACTATCAGATCAACCGAGCCCCAAAAGATCTGGCTGTGGATAATGATGAGGAAGTAGATGACTAAAGGCTAAATTTAAAAGAGAAAGGACAGATGCTTTTTGCTATGAAATGTAAATGCAAGATAGCAAAATAAGTTTGATTTAAACAGTTTTAACTAATAGAAAAATAAGCCTATACGATTTGCCCTACTGCTCCTATTAAAAGTAATAGGGACCTTTCATCTGGAGAAAGCTGCTCAAAGAGCAGTGTAACGTTTAAAAGTTTATTACCATCTTTACTTAAAAATTGAAAGAAAAAAAAAGAATATAGCCTTAAAACGTGTGATAGACGACTTCTGCTCACATTGTTGAGCGGCAGCAGCCCTCCACATTGTGAAGCAGCAGATATTTTATTTTTACCTCATGATCTGACATTGACCAAGACAGCCTGCCTGGAGGCCTCTTTGGCAGTGATTTTATATATATGAAATAAATCTGTCAACAGTAACTTTAGTATCATATTTTATTTTCCATTTTAAATGTACCAGTGTATATTGATTTATTCTGCCAACATAAAGTGACTGACTGCAAATATAGAGGTACAGTATTGATTCAATATCTCAACTCAATAACGCGCTGCTGATTTGTTGTATCAATGTATAACATAATGATTAACTGCGAATTTAGCGATATATATTGATATAACAAATGCAACCCCCCCATAAGCACTTCGATATATTTCTTGCCATGCTTGTCACTTGTTTGTTTAGCCAATAGATCTTTATCTGCAGCATTGCTTTCACATATTTTATCAGGTTTGATTTGTTCAACCGGCAACTTCCGGGGCTGAAAAATGAAGCCAGTGCAGAAGTGCCAAAAACCTGCATTCTATCCAAGGGCCATCAGGGGGCGACTCCACTGGCTGCAAAAAGAAGTCCGATTGTATTTAGTCTATGAGAAAATGACCCTACTTCTCTCTTGATTTATTACCTCAGTAAACTGCTTCCTAATGAGTTTATGATCTCAATAGCTAGTTTCACGTCTTCTCAACACAGCATGATGTTCGTTTTGTAAATTATGGTCCCATTTAATTTAAATTTGACGGCAGAGCAGGGTATGTTTTAGGGCGTGGCTACGTTGTGATTGACAAGGCGCTACCACGGCGGCGACGTTGCGTACGTGACCTAACGTAACCATTGCGTATAGGCCTAGCTGTTGCTATTTATTATTGTTTTCAGTTCACTGAAGTGAGTTGAACTTTGTGATCGCCTAAAAAAAAGTCTTGTTCAGCGTTTGGTTTTAATAAAAGACCCATCAGTGAGTCGGATGATCAGTTTTTCCGGTGAGTACATTTTGTTTTAACGGTTTTAGGCCTGTTTTTCGCTAGCGAAAATTAGCATTAGCATTAGCGTTAGCATTAGCATGATCACTGTTAACCATAGATTCTAAATGCACCGTACTAACCAAGCTAGCAACTAGCGCTATGGTCAGCTCATCCCTCTCGTCCAAATATGCTCACTTCTGGCTCCAAAAATCAAACATGGCGATGGTCAAATCGCTACACTCGAGGCTTCAAAACGGCAGTTTGCAAACCAATGGGCAACGTCACGGTGACTACGTCTATATTTATATACAGTCCATGGTTTTGTCACAGTTACATCAACATCTTCTGCTTAAATGAAGACAGACATGTATGATTTCAGTTCAGTTACCGTTTATTGATTGAATCTTAAGTTGTCTCGAGTTAAATGTTCCAACTCACCATACTCACCATGCTTTCCCCGGAGTCGAAAGGGGTGGCACCAGTCTACCCCCTGCATTTATTTTCTTGCTGACAGTGATGTTATGGGTTAAACCAAGTGTGGGGTATTGTGTGGGGGTGTTGTGTTGAGTTGAATGGTTTTGATTAGTGTTTCATTTAGTATTTGTTTGGCATACGGTGAGAAATAGTTAAAGTATTGTGTGGATAATGATTGAAAGGGTAATGCTGACTGTTACAAGTGACATTGTCATATACTGGTTGTCAGTTTAAGATAAAAATCACCACAGAGAGAAATGTGGTTTTACCTAAAGTGATTGCAGTAGATTGGAGGGTCTATTTAATATTTCTAAGAGTAAATCCCAACCTCTTTAATATCACTCTTGTCACTGTCTCTTTCACACAGCCTGGTTTATATTGCACCATGATGACATCATGTCATATGTGTTGGACTGTCCGTTATGGGGTTCATACCAAGCTGCCTGGGTCTTGCTCTGCTGGAAATACATGTCAGCAGCAGCAACAAATGAAGTTAGATGATCAAATTTAAGTAGCAACAAAACCTTTTATAAATAAGTTAGATTTTTAATGATAAAGAACAAATGCTTGAATCTGTTGCAAGCAATTTTTAACAGACATGTTGTAGGGCAGCTAAAAAATGAGAGTAGATTTAGGAAAACACCTAATAGTTCCTCAGCAGATAGCTACCACTAACCTAAAATCAAAATACACAGTACATTTTGTGGAGCTGACAGTGACATGGGAGGATACAATAGAAATAGTATATGAGAGGAAAAAGATTAGAAATGGAGAGTTGGCAGCAGAGGCAGAGGGGTGTGGTTGGAAACCTAAGCCCTGCCCAGAGCTGGGTGTAGGGTTTTCTTGGCAAATCAGCTTCGTCCTGTTAAGTCAGCTGGGTATAAAATGGCGGCGCCTAACGCAGGCGGTGTTAAGCGTGGTTGACACTGCAATGAGAGGCTATGTTTAGAGGAAAGAGAGATTGAGACAACGTTTGGTAAGTGAAGAACTTAGTGTTAACTTGTGATGCTATAGACAGAAGTGTATGATGTGTTTCTTGCTAGGATGAGGTAGCTGAGGAGGCTTGGTTGGTTTGTTTGGTGAATTGAGCAGCATGTTGGTAATGACTAGATAGCTGCGTATTTGATAGCCTGACATGCTAGTTGGCTGTTGTTAGTGACCATATTGTTGGCTAATGGTGTTAGACAGGTGTATGCGTTGTTAATTGCCAAGGTTTGGTAGCTGTAGCAAAATATTTGGTTACATGGTGGTTCAGGCAGCATGCTGGATAGCATAGCATGCTATTAGCAGGACTGGTTAACTTAGCATGCTAGTTGGTTAAGTATGCTTTCTTGTTTGTTGTAGCCGGTGGATCAGGTAGTATGATGGTTAGCTTATCATATTGTTTGCATGCTAGTTAGCTTAGAGGGCTGGTTAGGTCGTTTGGTTTAGTTGGTGGCAGCAGAGGCAGAGGGGTGTGGTTGGAAGCCTAAGCCCTGCCCAGAGGAGGCTGGATGTAGGGTTTTGTCGACCAATCAGCTTCGTCCTGATTAAGCCAGCTGGGTATAAATTGGCAGCGCCGAACGCCGGCAGTGTAAAGCGTGGTTGGCACTGCAGTGAGAGGTCGTGGTGTAGAGGGAAGAGACTGAGACAACGTTTGGTAAGTGAGGAACTTAGTGTTAACTTGTTATGCTATAGACAGAAGTGTATGACGTGTTTCTTGCTAGGATGAGGTAGCTGACGAGGTTTGGTTGGTTTGTTTGGTGAATTGAGCAGCATGTTGGTAATGACTAGTTAGCTGCATATTTGATAGCCTGACATGCTAGTTGACTGTTATTGACCATATTGTTGGCTAATGGTGTTAGACAGGTGTATGCTTTGTTAACTGCCAAGGTTTGGTAACTGTAGCAAAATATTTGGTGGTTCAGGCAGCATGCTGGATAGCATGGCATGCTACTAGCAAGGCTAGTTAGCATAGCATGCTAGCTGGCTCAGGCAGTATGATTAGCTTATCATATTGTTAGCATGCTAGTTAGTATAGTGGGCTAGTAGTTCAACAGTTCTGTTAGTTGGTGGCTCAGAGCATGTTGGTTAGCTTAGCATGCTGTTAGCATAGCACACTATTAGCTAGTTAGCTTAGTGGGCTAGTTAGAGTTACAGCTTGTTTAGTGCAGTTGGTGGCTCAGAAAGCATACTAGTTGGCCTCATATGGTGTGATAGACAGGAGTGTCTGCCTTGTGTGCTAAGATGAGGTAGCTACGGGTGATTTAGCGGTTGCTTGGTAGGTTGAGCAGAATGACAATGTTGATGGCAACAAGCTGGCTAGATTGACATGGTGGTAGTTGGTTGGCTTGTTAGTGTTGGCTGGGGTCATGCAACGGGCATAGTCAGACATGTTGGATACCACAGCTACCACTAGCAAGCTGCTATTAGCAGGCTTGTTGGCTAAATATGCAGTTTGTGTTTTAGTGTAGCTGGTGCATCGGAAGGCATGCTGGCTAGCATACCACCCTATTAGCATGCTAGTTAGCTTAGCAGGCTACTTAGTTTAACACGTTTGGTTCAGAAAGCATGATACTTAGCCTAATGTGATGTGGTTGTATATGCTTTATTTTTTGCTAAGATGAGGTAGCTGAGGTTGATTTAGCTGTTCGGTAGGAGGAGCAGAATGATGATGGTGATAGCAACATGCTGGCTAGTTTGGCAAGGTGGTAACTGGTGGCTTGCTAGTGTTAGCTGGGCTAGAGGGTGTTGGATACATGGCTGCTATTAGCAGGCTAGTTGGCTAAAAGTGTAGTTTGTCTTTTAATCAACTGTGGCTCAGTGGGCATACTCCATAGCATGGCATGCTATAACAGGCTAGTTGGCTAAATATGCTGTTTGTGTTGGTGTAGTTGGTGGATCAGAAACCATGCCAGCATGGTTTCTTGGCATAGCACACTATTAGAATGCTGGTTAGCTTAGCATGGTAGTTAAGTTAATATGTTTGGTTTAGAAAAAATGATGGTTAGCCTAACATGATGTAGTTGTATATGCTTTGAATTTATTCTTACTCTGAAGTGAGGGTGATTCAGCTGTTGCTTGGTAGGTAGAGCAGCATGCTGGCTAGTTTGACATGGTGTTGGCTGGTTGTAGTGTGTTAAAGATTTGGTAAGACAGGTAAAGGAACATAATTCAAGAGAAGTTTAATGCCTGTGTGGTTGCTAATTAGAGGCTGTCGAGATAAGTGGTAACAGTTGAGTGATGGTGGTTGGACAACTGAGTGTGCCATGGCATTCAAAGTATCTGCTCTTGGCTTGGGTGAGGATAGGATGAAAGGATGCTTTTAAAGGTAGAGTAGGCCAGAGAAAGACTAGTGGAGCTAGATGAGGTAGTTGTGATAACAGCCAGACTACTGAGTGGGCCATGCCATCAAAGGATAGGTTCACCTTCAAGTGTCTTTTAAACAGTCAGTTGCTTGTATGTACTAAAACAGGTTTTGTTTGCTGTAATTCCTCCTCTTACTGACAAATAGACTCCTTCCTGATGTGCTTTCAGTTTAAGTGGTGGGGGTACAAAATCTAGTCCTATGCAAAATGTATACCCATGCTTATTTGAAGTTGAGTCTTTGGCAGTCTGAGTCAGTCAGACCAGGTGATTAGTTTCCAGCACATCTCTTCAGTTTGAAATTCCATGTTGACCTGTGGTGGCAGGGTAACAGGGAATTTTAAACTGAAGACTTGTTGGAACGAATTACCTGGTTTGACTGACTCAGACTGCCAAAGACTCATAGCAACTTCAGATAAGCATGGGTATAACTTTTGCATAGGACTAGATTTTGTCCCACCACTTAAACTGAAAGCACATTAGGAAGGAGTCTATTTGTCAGTAAGAAAAGGAGGAATTACAGCAAACAAAACCTGTTAGTGCATATAGCATCTGACTGTTTAAAGATACTTGAAGAATGTGAACCTATCCTTTTTAAGATGACACTGCCCATCAAAGCCAGTTCAACCAGCCACAGCATTTTAGCCTTAGCAAATGTAATGTAGATATAAGGTTGGGTCAAACTGCCAAGTATCTGCTTTTTGCTTTGTTAGGAGTAGAATTTAAAGGACAAGTTCACAATTTTCAAGTCTGTCTTAAAATGGTCAGTTGCCCATATGATTGAAACAGGTTTTGCTCTCTGTAATACCTCCTGTTTATGCTGACAATTAGAAGATTCCTCAGTGCAGAGGAAAATTCAGACCTCATTTCACACAAAATGTTTTGACAAGTTTATGAAGCTTCAGCCATCTGAGTCAAATCGACTGGATATCTTCCACAGTTAGTCCTTGCACAAAATTAGTTTCTGTTTCCTTGGTCAGCTGCAGTGGAAGGATTATGACAGAGGAAAATTTGTACATGGTTACAGCCTTTAGTACAGATTTTCCTTTGTCATAATCCTTCCACTGCAGCTGACCAAATAAACACTGAGAAACTAATTTTGTGCAAGGACTAACTGTGGAAGATATCCAGTCGATTTGACTCAGATGGCTGAAGCTTCATAAACTTGTCAAAACATTTTGTGTGAAATGAGGTCTGAATTTTCCCCAGCACTGAGGAATCTTCTAATTGTCAGCATAAACAGGAGGTATTACAGAGAGCAAAACCTGTTTCAATCATATGGGCAACTGACCTAAGACAGACTTTAAAATTGTGAACTTGTCCTTTTTTATAATTCTACTCCTAACAAAGCAAAGAGCAGACTCATAGCAGCATGACCTGGTCTTCTGTCTGCATTATATCTGCTCAGGTTAAAATACAGTGACTGGCCTAACTGGTTTGATAGGCAGTAGTGTCTCCCCCCCCCCCCCTCTCCAAGTGGATTTATAATGGCACTGTCAGATACGCACTGCGGGGCCATTTAATCATATGTGACACACTGAAATACACAAACAATAAATAAAACCACATTGCCTCTTCATTTTGTGTCCAAACAATTCAATGAGTCTTTATTGTCATGGCCATATCGAAACACTGTATTGCCAAAGCATATTGTACAAGTTTTAACATACAAACAGTAAAACATTGTTAATCTTATAGTTTGAGAACAAACATGAAGGAAGAAAGCTGAACTTAATTGATATCAGCAATAATGGAAATAATAGCTTTGATTTGAAAAATATACATGTGCACATAAAACATACACTGACAATACTTTATGGCCATAGTAAAACTACAAACCACATTCCACATACAGTAGTGGCTCATTTTATTGACTTTTATTTTACATTGTTATTCACAGTATGCCAAATATACACTTCCATCTGTAATCTCCAGGACTTCACTTGGTCGCTCGTCACTCATCCCTCATGGACTACCAGGTCAAATCCACAATGGTTGCAAAGATGTGTAGGGTTTTCTTCACCCGTTCTGCAGCAGCATAACACCTCAGCCTCCTATGGAAAAGACAAAGATAAACTGCAAGAGCAGAACTGTACAAAATGATGTACTGTATATTTTACAAGTAGCTTGTTCCACTTTGAATAATAGCTAAATGATAATGTGAGAGACAAATTAAACAGGTTCACAATTTTATTTGAACTATGCAGAACATTTAAAATAGGTTATATTGTCTTTCTTCGAAGACAGAAGATGAACTACATCCTTGAGGGGACGACTCATTTGAAAGAGACATGAGGACAGCAGCAAAAGTGTTAAGTTTAATTTCTCAGTTCTCTGACTTAAAAAGGACAGGTTCACAATTTTTCAAGTCTGTCTTAAAACAACAGTCAGGTGTCCATATGAACACAGAGAGGTTTTCTTTGCTGTAAGCATTCCTCCTGTTCATACTGATCAATCAAAAGATCCCTGTCAGATGCACTTTCAATGTAAGTGATGGTGGCCAAAAGAGTCATTTTGTGTAAAAATGTATTAAAGTTAATCTGAAGTTTATATAGTCTTTTAAGATTACAATCTGAGTTAGTTGTATCAAGTGGATATCTGACACATTTAGTCTTTAGCATCAAATTCCCTCTTTGTGTTTCCTCAGATAGTGTTTCCCTGTTGAGCTGTGGTGTAAGTATAAAAGAGGAACACTGGCACTAAAAAGACTGTAATGTTGAAAGATATCTACTTGATTTGACTCATTTGGACAACTGAAGCTAATATGAAACTTCAGTTGTTCAAATGAGTCAAATCAAGTTGATATCTCTCAACATTACAGTATTTTTAGTGCCAAAGTTCCTTTTTTGTTACTATACTTCCACCACAGCTCAACAGGGAAACATTGTCTGAGGAAACACAAAGAGGGAATTTGATGCTAAAGACTGTAAATGTGTCAGATATCCACTTGATACGACTAACTCAGACTATAATCTTAAAGGACTATATAACCTTCAGATCAACTTTAATACATTTTTGCACAAAATGACTCTTTTGGCCCCCATCACTTACATTGAAAGTGCATCTGACAGGGATCTTTTGATTGATCAGTATGAACAGGAGGAATGCTTACAGCAAAGAAAACCTCTCTGTGTTCATATGGACACCTGACTGTTGTTTTAAGACAGACTTGAAAAATTGTGAACCTATCCTTTAAGTCAGAGAACTGAGAAATTAAACTCACCACCTCTGATGTCCTCACGTCTTTTTCAAATGTTTGAGTCGCCCCCTTTAAGGCTGCAGTTCATCTTCTGTCTTAAACAAACAAAGAAAAAAACACTTAATTTATTTTAAATAGTTAAAACATGAGCAACATCAGACAGGTACAGCTCTTCAACTAATTCACTGACAAGACAATTTGATTATTTTCCATTTAACACCTGTAGAGTATTCATTTGTTAATCTTACATTATCTAGGAAGGCAGCACAGTCTGGTTATAATTAAAGGCAACATGAGGTGAGCTTTGGATCAGTACTTCTGAAAGGCGACATGACTGTGACTGCACAGAGGGAGTAAACTTAATCAAATTTATAGACTGTTTGAATAATGGCTAGATTTTAAAGCCTCATGTTGAAGTGCCAATCAAATTAATTCATATACAGACATGAGGCCAAAGAACTTGAAGTGAAAATAGTTCTTGCTTTCGATACTGACACTTACTACTGAGAATGAAGCAAATATACAGTAAATATTGCCAAAGTAAAAGAAGAAATGGTGGAAAAACTACAGGAACTCAATCATTAGTTTAATAGAAACACACAGATTAAAATTCTTACCTCAGAAATGTCGTCAAGCTTTCATCTCGGCATCGGGAACACTAGTTGCACTTCACCTGGCAGGAGGACTCTTGATGCATCTGTCTCGTGGGCAAACAATGAAAACGTAGATGTAATATATGTCTAACATAGACACATTGCTGTGTAAATATTGTTATTGAGGGATTTTGAGCTTACTTTAAATTAGCAGGACAACTTACAATAATGAAATCATAGCATCAAGTGTGGTGTGCTATAGATACAGACATTTGTTAATATCTTTGAAAGAACACAGAGAATTTGTTTAAAACTAGACCAACATGAAGATGCTACAGTGAATTATAACCAATTATGGTTATATGTTAATGTCAAGTATACAAACTGAATGCTATTACCTCTATGTCAAAACCAGGACTGATTGACTGGACAAGTTTTCTAAAATTGTGAAGAAAGTGTGATTATATTAAGGGTTAAATATTTATCTGTGGGGTCATGTTAGAACAACATACAGATCAACCACAAAAATGCTCTTCTCCTGTGAAATATACAGGAACTACGAGCCCACACAAAGAAAGGTATATTTCTGGGTATATAGCAGCCGTAATTACACACTTCATCAATCGTCAACCAAACCATTCATCAACTGTTACTAACGGTTCATTCCATTTCATTATTCAAGGTCCAAAAGTCAGCATGTGTCAGGTATGCCTGTAACTCTGTCACTGGCTTCTCGATATCCAAGGTCTAGTTGAGTTGATGAATGGAGAAAAAAAAATCTGAATAAAAGTAATTTCAAACTAAATATAAGGTCTCTCAAAAGCCTTACAGAGGAAATTAATGGCTAGTGGCTAGGTGTCAAGCTCTTGGGTAAGATGCATTTGCAGGACAAAAATAAGCCATGTAAAAAAACAAAAATGTCCTACCTTTGTCTGTGTCAGTGTGAAGCTCTGACACAGAGGTTTGGCAGTGTACAGTTGTTCCTAGTTATGGGGGTCCTGGCACTTGAAGAGATATAAAAATATGCATTATATGGAAAGGAATATTTTTCAGTCCACACGAACATCATATTTCACATTACAACTGTAAAACAAACCATGTTACCTGAACTTGATACCTACCTAACACTGCTTTGACCCAAATCATTAAGTCGCTGTTACAAAAGCTTTCTGTTTGCGTCATTGTTTCTGAGCTGTACCATCTTTCTCATTAGTGTTAATGGTGTCATGTTATCAAGGAGATAGATGTTTGTCTGCTCACCTGGCTATTCAGTGAGTGAAGTTCAGTGCCCAGGTTGATCCCTCTGATGCTGGCCTCGTGGACATTTGGCAGGTGTTTCCAGGACAGAAGATGAACAGCAAAACCTCTTCCACACTCTGCTATCAGGTTGAACTCGCGTGAAACAGTAAAGTGAGAAATATGCAAGTGGACAATCTCAAACAGTCTATGACTTGTAATGATCACATGTGACCCTTACCAGATATGGCCTCAGATTTTCTAGAATATCTTGTGTCTATGTGTCTTGTCTTCATCTCCTCCTGGAGTCTCATTATTAGATCCATCTGTGATCCCTTCAGGTCTACATTGCAGGCCTTGCACATCTTGCCCACAGAAAAACCTGAGATAGAAAAAAATAGGGAAGATATGTCTGCAAAATATAGCAATACATACTTTACATCACATGCTTTTTGGAAGGCCCTGGTAAATTCTGCTTAATGAGCTCATCCACAAGACAGTCCTCCGACAACACGCTGACTTCAGCGGAGAAACTTTGTCAAACTGTGATTAACACTGCATCCTTCCCAATTCATGGGGCCCAGTGATCAAAGCTGGGATTTACAGACAAGCTGTTCGAAAGGTATTAATCATACGGTAATTACACCATAGCATTCAATAAAGGTAATTGCTAATTTAGAAGAAATTTGAGAGCATGCAATCACTTTGGACAAAGCCACAAGAAATCATTTCCAGCTGAACAGAACCCCAGAAATCTTCAATTTTAACTTCACCACTGAAGTCTCTTTCACGTCGCTCACTGAGAGAAAAACTAGTCATTTATTGGCTCCTCTACCCAATGCACATGAGACAGTGACATACCGGGAAAGGTCAATAATCCTTTTTTGTGCAGGTCGATCAAAACTACTGGAGGTTAGTAACTGCAGCAAGCAAGAATATGAACGATCATGACTTGTCAATATCTCAAAGTGGCGACATGAATGGAGGATAGTGTCTCTGGCAGGAAATTTTAGTCTCCTCAGGCTTTCCTGTGAATTGACCACCTCTCACACAGAAACATGATTCTAAAAATGAAGGCAAAATTCAAAAATCTGCTATGTATACTTTGGAAGTGAGTTCTAAGCAACAGGACAAACTTTTGAGCATTTTTCTCACCACTACTATTGCATTTATACCCACTTTTATGTCAGATATGAGCATAGTTCAAAGTTCAATGTAATGGTTGTCAAAGTTGTGGAGACCTTCTAGCCATTCCTGCAGATCATCTTATTTAAGAGCAAGATATAAAAACTACGGATGCACGATATCAGCACGTCATTGGTATCGGCCTATAAAAGCTCTAAAATGAAATATCGGTATCTATAACAGACAAAAACTGTTACAAACTACAGAAGTATATACGAAAGTAAAAACACCCCTCATAAGTGCATTACTTTCAATTCAAATTAGAGTACCTCCACACAGCCAATTAAGTATTAAATCACCATTTATGTATGATAACGATGTGCATCCACACCAAATCAGGAGGAACGCCGAGCTCCAACTGTACCCATTACCACTGGCTGTGACCACCAGCCATTTCTGCTGCTGTGGCTGTAGCTATTACTGTATCTAACGGCTGTTGCTGTAGCTAAATGGATATCACTATGGCTCTAATTGGCACTGACTAAACAAGACATCGGCCAGCATTGAAAGCATTGAAAAGCCAGACACTCCCGCCAGGACTTGAACCTGGTTCTTCTATCACATATGATAGATGTGTTACCCATACACCACGAGAGTTCAGGAGTAGCTTCACCACAACACTCAGCCAACACAAACATGACAGTTTATACTGGGGCTAGTTGTAAGTTAGTTAATGTCACACATTAAAAATCTGTATCACACCAGCCACAGCAATAGCTATAATCATAGCCATAATCACAGCCATGTCCATAGTTATTCATTTATATTGCCACATTACTGTACAACTTTACATACAGTAAACATAAAATACATTTACCATTGATGACATGACTGCAGTGCTAAATTGTCACAAAACCTTTACCTGATACATACCAACTGCTATGAATCCAGCTAAGTTTTGTTTCAGCAACCAACCTGCGTCCATCCCCACGATCGGAGCTCAGCTCTGGTCTCAGGTCTTTTTAGTATAAATCTCCGTCCACACTGAAGTGCCTGAACAATAGAAAACATTTCAATCTCCCATTTCTCCTTTTTCAGGAAGCAAACAACCAAACTGTGCATCAGTCAACATCTTGCCAGCTGTGAATTATAGTTTTACAAATTGTTTTACTTATAGAGTACTTTAAGCAATAAGCAAAAGTGCTTTCCAAAGTTAAGAAATTATTCACAGGACATAAGAAGCATTGAGGACAACTGCAAAAGATAGAAAACAATAAGTATTGCATTTCATATTAAAAAAAGTGACCTCTTGACAAAAGAAATAAAAACAAACAGCTCACGATAAACGAAGGACAGTATATCAATTGTTTAGAAAGGCCAGTAAAGCCAGACAGTCCTCTGGTGGGTCTCAGCTGGTTAAATCTCTGCTCTGCCTCCTGCTAACATTAATCTCTCCACCTGGGCTGCAGTAAGGATCATTTAAGTCGAGTCCCAGACAAGTCCAAGTAGCTAAAGGGTCCAAGTCAAGATGAGACAAAAAAGAGGGAAAAAAACTGTCAATTTTGTCTGAGGGAAGTAATCATATTGATGTTGCAAGCTAACCATGATCTCTTTCCACTAGTTTGTATTCAGGGCCATAGCTACCACTGACAACAGGAAGCTCATGTAGACTCAACATATTAAACCTTTACTTGTCTTACGCAAAAAAAGACAAAAAAAAAAAACACTTATGAAATTTCAAAATTAAAGTATTCTGCACAACCAGAACTACACTCACCAAGCACTTTTAGGAACACCTGTGAAATCTAATGCAATCCAACACAACAGCTCTGCCATAAATTCTACTTTTACGAAGCTAATGCATTTTCAGGTTTTGTTGACATTATCAGAAAGGTGATAATTCACCTTTAAAAAAGTGAATATAATGCACTGCAGTACACCACCACCACCCACTACAACCTCAATGATAAACAAAGTAGAATCATCACCTTTCTGGCAATGTCAACAAAACCTGAAAATGCATTAGCTTCATAAAAGTATAATTTATGGCAGAGCTGTTGTATTGGATTGAATTAGATTGCACAGGTGTTCCTAACAGACTGCTTGGTGAGTGTGTATTCCTGGCAGTGAGGCCTGGAAACCATCATATATTGAATGAATAAATGAATAAATGAACATGGAGAAAATAAAATGGAAAATTGTACACCATTTTTTTGGTGTGTAGTAAAAACTTGGGAAGCAGGTGGCGCTGGGAGAATTTGAACATCAGTAAATCCTGATTACAGCCCTGTGTGTATCCTCAGATGATTTAATATCCTCATACATGGTACATGATCTGACAGAAAAATATATTTTTTATTATACAATACACTACAACTTAAAGCTGATTCTATATGATTTGATTCAACTAAGATTTGATAATGTACCTTGTTAATTAAAGTCCATTCACAGCATTTATATTTGCTTCTAGCTTATATTTTGTTTGCTTTATGGGTAAACCAGGAGAAGTTTGGGGTCAATGTGCTTTGTCAGTAGTTAGCACAACACTGAAGTTAGCTTCTGATTCTGGGTTAAGAGAAAAGTTAAAGGGGACATACATATAGATATTTAATGGCCAATTCTCTGTTTTTTCACCACTTTCACTTGTGAAAAAGTGTTAGACATCATAGTAAAAGCCTTAGCGCTGCTTAAAAACAGTTTCAGATTTGTGAAACCTTTATATTGTTTATGAAAACAGAAAGAAAGGGCGATTTCACTGATATTTCTCCATCCAGCCCACATGAGGCCAGAGGCCTGTACTATGAAGCAGGGGTACATCACCATGGCAACTGATGCTGAACAGCTAACCTGCCTCAGAGAATCGGATCACTGGAAATCAGATCGCTGGAAAAAAAAGGAGTAATCATTTCTACAGGATCCTGACATGGACAAAAGTCCTGAGTTTACAATAAAGTGACAAGTGAAAAAGAGCACTATTAATTTTTATAGGTCAGCAGAAACATGTTATTGTTCCAGGCTGTGTCCACTCAGGTTTTATAACAGAGCTTCTAACAAACAGAGAGATTGTTTATGACACTAATCACATAATGATGATTTTAGCTGCATTTTAATTATGCAAAGTTGATTTTATCCCTGGAGTGATAGTTGACAGCATGGATGATTTTACACCTGATCCCATCACTGCAGCTCAGAATAACATGAGACAAATGTGTGATGATAACTGGAAATAAAAACAAAAGCTTCTTTTATTAGAAATATTATCCTCACGCTGTTAATTGGCTCCCATGATTATAAATGCAACATCTGGGTCAGACAGACCTCATCAGTCACTACTACTTTTCCACTCTTTGCTTTGGTAACAGAAGCAGTCTAACAATACTTTTAAGATTTTTTTATGTGACATATTCTGTGACATATTCCCACTAAAAAGCAGAAATACTCACTCTACAGTAAAGTCATTTATAATGATTCCTACATGTATTTTAAGCCTTAGCCTACTTTTAATATGTGGAAATTATTTCTATTGGCTTTACATCTTATTCAGTTGTATGATTACAGGCTCATTTACATTTCACTTCATTGAAAATGACTTTTTGCTGTCACAAGTTTTCTGCAGGTCCTTGGTATCACAGTCTCATCTCATGTCATGTGAAGTACTTCATTCGTAGTTCTGATGATGTTCTTAATTAACAACCTTGCCTTTTACACATGAATGCACTCGTACCTGGATAGGAAAACTCAGGGTTGAGTTAGCTAGTTGATAGTCAGCTTCGTGGTGTTGTTATCCAGGACGGCCAATGTTAGGTTCAGTGAAGCCAGCTCAACCAAAGAAAGCCAGACTTAGTTGAACTTGCTTCGTAGTACAGGCCCCAGGTCTAACGTGGTCTAAAAAGAGAAATATCAGTGAAATCGCACCTTTTTCTGTTTTCATAAGCAAAGTAAATTTTTTACAAATCTGAAATTGGGTTTAAACAGCGTTAAGAATTTTTGCTACGATGTGTAACACTTGTTCACAAATGTAAGTGGTGAAAAAACGGAGAACCGGTCGCTAAATATCACCATTTGTTTCCCCTTAACCCCGAGTCAGAAGCCAACTTTAGCGTCATCGATAAATTGCGACATAAATTAGCCGAAAGTTGCTCACACTTTCCAAGAAAATGTGTTTCAGTCATGTACTGCAGGCTCCCAGTGCTCCAGTGTTAAACACAGGTAACTATTAACAGATAACTAGTTAGCTGTGAAGAGACAAAAGGTAAGAGTTTGTGCGCTGACAACGCGGACGCTAACAACAGCTAGCTTACCGTCCGCGTGTCGTCCGGTAAGTTAACGTTAGTGACGTTGATTTAAATTTACACAAACTGATAACGCGACAGACTTTAACAGCACAACCAGGGACTAGCAATAAATCCAAGCTGTGCTCAGGATAATGAAAATCTGCCACATACCTGTTTCACCACATGCAGTAAAATTAGTTCGTCACGCTGGTCTGCAACGCCGCAGGTGCACCTTTCTCACCTGAACGAGCCTCGCGTCTTCTTCTGCGGTTTGTTTTTATGCTGCAAACGGTAATTTCCTGTTTCCGGTTTGTTTCGGACTCAAAAAGATTGAACTGAAAAAAACACACAAACATCTTTATTTAACAGTTCCACTCACGAATATATCGAGGACTACATACAAGAATTGGGAAAATAATTAAAAATAAAAAAATAATCACAATCCGGTTTATGTTTGCATTGATCTTCCTAATACATCAGTGGTTTGCACACATAATGAATTTGCCCAAATTATAATTATTAAGCAACACGTCTTTATTATTCCAAATAAAACACTTGTGTGGATTAAAGTTATGTTTATAAATCATTGACTGTGCTAACCGGTTTGTGAAATGCAGACAGTTTAACAGGTTACTTGTCAATATTAAAATTGCACATCATTGGGGAAAAAAGGCCATCTTTATTATAAGTAATCAAATTCAAACGACAGTAACGTCAACATGTATGAGTAAAAAAAGAGGAAACAAAGTGCCAGGAAATTAAATTTTAACATTACACAAAAAAATATTTGGTAAAAGGATAAAGCAGGAAGCTCTTCACATTCAACTGAAATCAAATAATGTATAGGAGAGGAAAGCATTAATTTAAGAATTGAAAAAAGAGTTTAGGTGTTTGCTGTTTTTTACTCTGAGCTTAATTAAAGAGTTGTAATATAGCTGAATATCACTAATAAAGAGAGTGAATTTGGGTTTTCTCTTTGTCCATTGCATGGCATTTATATGGAATTTGTTTGGAACAGTTGAATTGAAGAGATAACATTCTTGTCCATTTAATTATTTTCAGAATACATTGAAATATCAAAACCATACAGTATGACCATTTGACCAGTTTTACTAGATAGAAAGTTTTACACATCATTCCAAAATAATTTGGTATGAAAAAATAAGTGAAATGTGTTTCTTTGTTTAGACCACAGAAGTCATAAAAATAATTAATATTCACTTTAAACCTTTCTAGAACGTGCGTACAATTTTAAATGAAACCTCTTTCATTTTATTGTTAATATTTATTTGATATTCCCCATGCCTTTTTCCAAGTAAGGCCCTCAAAAATGAAGACCAGACAATTTGTATTGGGGAAATATTGTTCCTTACAAGGATATTCATAATTTACACCCAAATCTCCAGTTGAGATACTCCTTCTCCAATCTGATGACTGAGTTGTATCATCAAGAGAATTTGTCAGAACCTGTGAAGCAGCTCTTTTTTTTTCATGTCATATTTGTTGCACTTATAGACCAAGGTCCACACTAATAGTGGTTGATTGTGAAAACTAGTTAGTTTAATAGGTCATTTGTCTACAGAAAGTAGAAATTCCCACCAACTTCACTTAATAAGTATATAATCATTTTGTATATTTATGAGCAGCTAAACTTATTCAAATACGTTTGAGGTGCATAAATAACAACAAAATAATCTAACAACTTTCAGCTAACAGCTATTTTGGTGACAGTTTTTGTAGCTGTGTGTTGCACTCCTACTACTATTTACATATTTTAGTATGATTGTAAAAAGTCTTATGACTGGACAGCAGACAAGAAAAACACCTATAAATCTGGTAATTGTAGTGCAGGATTTGTGAGAACTCAACGCAAATTGAAAAAAAAACAAACCCTGGAGGGACCGTGCAGATCACCTTTTCTTCAAGTCTTTCAGTTACATCCAATAATGTGTGCATGCTACATATGCGCTTTGCAACTGTGTAAGTTATAAACACTCGTCTGCACCTGTGCCACCGTGATACAGTGCTCTTCATTCATTGCACCTGGCAAAAAAATAAATAATTATTTAAATTCTATATAAAGTGTGAAGTGAGATTCAGCTGCAGGTTGAGGACACAAGGTCTCTCTTGTACAGATGTTTTATTCAACCTGACATCCTTTTCAAATGCCTGAGTGGCAGCAGATTATCAAACAGCATTCTTCAGTAAGATTTAAAGTAATGCTCCTCTGATGTGTAGAACTTTATCAAGGTTACAGAACAATGACTTTTATTCGCCAAGTGTTGTAGGGCAAAAGGTTCATCTCAAGTCTCTTAATTGCATCCACATTTCCCTCACTTTTCCTTCCGTCTTAGTCCATCCCACTGAAGATGCATGGAGAGACACAAGGAAACCATACGAGGAGAGAGGAAACAAAATATGTTTTTAGATAAATGAGATGTCTAGGGATGCATGATATTGGATTTTTTGCCGATATCCAATTCATTGTGGCCGATTGCTGATGCCGACACCGATATATGCACATATTTTTTTCCAGCTGGCTGAGGAGACTATTATGCATGCAAGCATAGATTGTACTAATTATAATCAAGAAAGACAATATATGAAGGAAGAACTTAGGAAGACTTCAAGAGTTCAGAAGAGTTCAGGAGCTCAATGTTAAAACTTTAATGAACCTGCCAAGTGGGTTTTCTTTGAGTTTATTAGACGGACAGGATTAATGTGTAGGATTTAATCTCTGGTTCACACTCCGGAGCAGAAGGTGGCGGTAATGCACCTAATACGCTGGTTGCCAACCGCCGATATAAACAAAAAAGAAGTTTGTTTGTTTTTTCAAACAGAGTGATACATCGTGTCAGCCGAAGTATTTCCTATCTGTGCAGCTGAACACAGTAGCTCCTCCATGGACTGTTTCTCCCTGACGGTTCCGGTGTTTCTTCCGCAGGCTCGGTGCTCCGGTGGGATCCACATGGAGAGCCGGGGCTAACGATAGCTGAGAGGCTAGCGGAGCGTTAGCCACAGCATGACCGGAGGGAAGTACAGCCAGCTAGCCTCCCAGCTAAAGTTAGCCCCGGCTCTCCATGTGGATCCAACCGGAGCACCGAGCCCCGGTGGTTTGACGGGCAGCTTGAGTGAAGTGGAGCCTGCGGAGGAAGCACCGGGATCGTCAGGGTGACACGGTCTGTCTAGGGAATCAGTCAGGTGGCGGAGGTGACGGCGACATATCGGCTTCTCATAATTTGCAGAATTCGCCGTTGCTGATGACGTGCCGATAATATCGTGCATCCCTAGTTTTTATTTCTTGACTTGCTCTTACCCCCCGACACCCAGTATCCAAACCGTGCACCACCTATCCAGTCATCGCGATGTCCACTGGGCGGCAGCACGCGCCACCCAGCTGATAGCGCTGATTAGACAGAAATGCAATCGTCTCTTAAATCAGAAGTAAGAGGAAACTTTGGAAATAAGTGAAGATCTAAGGCGGTGGAAATTGGTATTATTAATATTAATGTGTGCCCTCTAGTCTGTTGGTCAGTTGTACCATCATGGATAATCCTAGAACCTGAGGTCATACTGAATAATAACAAAAGATAGAAATCAGGAGATAGAGTCAAGGAAGATCAAAGGATCCAGAGAATGGGAAAGTGGCATTTGGATTAACCATTCCTTGAATTAAGAATTAAAAACGGACGTATCAGATGTCAGTATTCACAGCAGAGATGTTGGCAATATTAATGTGCACTTTGGTGGATAGAGGACAATAAACCAGACAACTCAGTCATATGCAGTGATTCAGCCGCAGCTTTGACTACAATAAGAGAAATCAAATCCGAGTCCAGACCTGATATATTGGATCAAACATCAAACATTACACACACAAAAAACAACCCAAAACTGTGACAGATCATAGGCTATAGTTTATGTCATTTCAATGTAGACACACGTGGGGTCGCTATTCTGTCTGGTTCGTGGAAGAAGCCTCCATTGTCTGGTAGAAGAGAAGAGAAAAAATTGTATAATAATAAATCTACTCAAGTCCTCCCGTAGCCTTTTGGTTTAACTCTAATTTAGCCTGATCTCGTAAATGGTCACATAGTGTAGTAATTAATTTTAAACGACGGCGTTTGCACTGCAACATGTCTCAAGAATAAAACATGAGACGCTACTTTTGCTGAAAAGAAAACTGCAAAAGAGAAATGAGCCCTGCTAACCCAACGTGTCATTCATAAAAAAGGTAGAATATTGAGTTATAACCGACCAGTCTGGTGTGTGTAGAGGTGTGTGTGGTTATTCTGCAGAAGCCTGGGGCCAGATGCATAAAACTAAACTGTGTGTACGCACAAAGCCAGAAATATGCATACACATTCTTTTAGTCAGATATATAAAGCCGTGCATACGCATGGTTGTGTTTTATACATCTCAGTCATTGTGAAACTGGGCGCGTGTGCAAGAGCCTCATTTCCACTCCTACAATGAGCCATAGGTGGGTGAAGACACGCCCTGAACCAGCTATTTTCTGTCAACATGATGCCTGCTCCACCAGTCTGTACAACTGACAGTGAAACTAACTGGAAATAAAAACTGTCTTTACACCGATTGTGTTGTACCAGCGAGGTTCTCCAACAGCGGAACAGTTGTCATAACCCGCGACCATTAGGCACGGCTGTGCGGCTCTTTATAGCGTCCACATCGTTAATTGATCACATGGACCTGTAAACCATCGTCAGCAGTGATATTTCAGAAATGTAATCATAGTTTGCAGCGCTCATAACTAAACCGACTTTACAAGGTTTGTCACAACTAAGGATAAAATAAAAATAATATTAAAAGCTAAATAAAATGTTGACTCCTGTGTAAATTAAGAGAATGATAAAATTAATCACACAAAGTAATTAATCTATGCTACCTTAATAAAATCACACAATCAGTGCACCTTATTATCAACATGAACAATGTTTTACTAAAAGATTCCGTCTTTCACCTCATATTTCATCTCCACCTCACCACATCACCGTCAGATCGTTTTAGAAAAACGTGTGTACGCCTGGTCTGGTGAGGTGCGCACATTCTCACCGCACATTGTTTTTATAAATACCATTAATTCATTCATGGTTTTTGTGAGTATGCATCTACATGCTCCTGGCCTCAGGTGTCTTTTTAGGCGATTTAATGATCGTACACACAGTGAACGGCCGTGCGCTCTGACGCAGCATCTTAGAGGTCGCACATTTATCAACATATCAGCCCTGCTGCCTTCAGAGGCTGCAGGGACTAAATGAACTGCAAGAGAGAAGCGTTTCATACAGTATAAAGCAGAACCACCCACATTCATTTGCAGACCAATAGCCTACAGAATATCTAACCACATTAAACGTTATTTTCCGTACCAATCTTGCTTGGAGAGTGTTTAATTTAAATACATTTTTTATACTTCAAGCATTAATCCGTTATTGCAGCACATTTACAGAAAGTATTTTAAATTTAGTTTGCACTTGTTGATAAAATCACAAAGTGGAATGTTCTGCCTGTCCTGAGACTTCCCCATCATATTATGCATCTTAGACCACAATATTCCACCAGTTTCCCCATTTTAGTCCAGTACAGCATCTGGACTGTTAACCACCTGAAGTTTTCTTCATAGATCTATACATCAGTGTACTTTATAGGACAGGAATTACGTCACTTGACTTGTCTCCCTCGTCGCTCTTCTACCAGACAATGCAGAGCTTCCTCCACGAACCAGACAGAATAGCGACCCCACGTGTGTCTACATTGAAATGACAAAAACTATAACATATGTTCTATTACAGTTTGGGTTTTTTTTTTGTTGTTTGTTTGTTTTGTACAATGTTGTATAATGAATCACTGCATATGACTGAGTTGTCTGGTTTATTGTCCTGTATTCACCTGATTTAAGAGACACGATTGAATTTCTGTCTAATCGGCGCTATCAGCTGGGTAGCGCGCGTTGTCGAATTGGTCGTCGCGCGCTGTCGAGAGGGTCGCGTGCGATGTCCACTGGGCGGCAGCGCAGGATGACTGGATAGGTGGTGCATGGTTTGGGTAGGGTTTTGAATGAAAGGGCTCTCCATAAGTCCCGGCTCTCCATGTGGATCCAACGGGAGCACCGAGCACCGGTTTGTTATTCAGGTTAAAGTGGGAAGAAGCAGCGGGTCTGACGGTACTTGAGTGAAGTGGAGCCTACGGAGGAAACACCGGGACCGTCAGGGTGAAACAGCACGTGGAGAGAAGCACAGTCAGGCGGCGGAGAAGGCGACAAATCGGCCTCTCATAATCGGCAGAAATGGCCGATACCGATATTTCATTTTAGAGCTTTTATAGGCCGATAATATCGTGCACGTCACGTGAATTGATGTCCGTTTCTGATGATGGCGGCAGCTGATCAGCCGTCAGTCGGCTTTAACAGCTGTAGAGACTTCTGATGGAGTTTGTGCCTGCATGCATGTGCACTGTGCTGACACTAATAAAGACACAGTTATCACAGCCAGAGCAGCAGTGTTTTCTCTCTGCAGCCTGCTACCAGTTTAATAAACACCTGCGCATGAACAGAAACCTGCGTTCAGTATTTATACTGCATACTGTGTCCTGCTTAGAGGCACAGGACCCATTTCTACTGGCGTTTCTATTATTTATTCATTATTTGCATCTGTATTTATTGATTGAAAATTTTATTATTTGATAACTCTGAATATGATCAGGGTGTCTTTTGCACACTGGAAATTATTTATTAAGCAAAATGTTTCAGGGAAAATGGAAATTATGTTACTCATATCAAACCCGACGCTCAGGGATTTTCAGCCTCACATGTGACTGAATGGAAATGATAAATGATGTAAAATATAAATGTCTTTAAAATGTGTTTCTTGCTGACAGACAGACTCTCCCTGACTTTAATTTTGTCCATGATAACAGTTAACGAGTGAAATAACAGATCATGAAAAGAAAAATCTTTCTAATAAATGAAGAAAGTCGTTTATGGTTCTTTTGTTGTTCAGACCAACTAATTAGAGATTTTAAACTAGATGGTGAATCAGAAAACAAATAAAATATCAAACTTGGGAGTTAAACACTTGAGTTTAATCTGTAATCTGTCTCCACTCAGTGATGTTGATAACATCAGTCCAATCAGCTGCAGTGTTCAATCAATAACTGCTTTCTGGCTGCTCTAATGTATCCTCACTTATGGCTCCTCAGAGAGCCTTCCTTGCCCCTCGCTCCTCAGATCAGAAATAAGAGCTTTGAGACAGCCTTCAAAATGGCAGACCGGAAAGACTTCCGGTTCAAGTGAGGATCGAGGAGCGAGGAAAGATCAAATAAGAGACTTGAGATGTACCCGGTATCTCCCAGCTGCTGTCAATTAATGCTGCCAATAACAAGCATCCTGCTGTAGTTGGACCATTAAAGAGGCAGCAGAATAAATTCTGTCACTCTCCTCATTTTTCTTCCTTTCACACTGTCAGTGCTGTTGTATAGTTGCTCAAGTTAGAGAGGTTTTTTCCTGTTTTCTGGGCTCCATTAAGGTTTATCTCTCTTTCTGTCCTTGTCTTCTGCTCTCTGGCTGTCTGCCTTCCCATTCGATCCAGATTATCTTACTTTTAGCAATTATAGACCTCATTCCAAGCTATCAGAGAAGGAACTGAACATTTTCTGATGTCTTGTGAGACCAATAATCACTGCACAGAAATGATCTTCATTGAAGTTACAGAAGAGCTTAGATCTTGGCACAGCTGTAGACACTTCTGTCGTTGGAAAGCTGGACTGTCAACACTGAAATGTTTCAGTTAAACTCCACTGACAGATAATGCCTCGCTTTTTTGTGCGGCGTACCCCTGGGGTCATTCCTTGGGCTCCGACTGTTCTGTAATTGCTTCACCTAGATTCTATTAGTCCCAAAAATAATAAACCAATTCTAAAATCTACTGACTAATCTGACTATCATAGCTCTTCTGATAATGTACATATTCAAGTAAGCCTGTTGCTAATAATCTCTCAGTATAATTTGGCTCTGGACTCTGGACCTTACAATATAATGCAACTGTAAGAGTAATAATACTGCTGAAAGGGAAATTTTTCAAAAGTAGGCTGTCTATGTAGTGGGAAGTTGGAGATATTTTTTATTTTTGTGCCCTATGATCAGAGAAAGCTAAGCAAAAGACTGGTTTTCCCTGTTGCTCTAAAGGAGAAAATACTACAACACCCAGAATGCACTGCACATAGTGCCTTCTAAAGGCCGCTCCCTTGCTTCTCCTTATGCGTACTTTCCACAAGGGGTTCCATTTGGGTTGTTTTTACAGAAGGCAAGAGTTGAATTCATTTCTTCAGAATAGCTATCCATAGCAGAGACGAGTTAGCATTGACTAGCATTATATTCATTTTTAGAGTTTTTGTTGATTCACAAAAGTTTTTTTTACCCTTATTATGATATCCAGTTGTGTCATTCTAGTGTGTAAGAACGAAAAAAACGAGCTGGAGTGAATTATCTATTCAGTGAAGTGCATAGTTATCTGCCAGACCATAGACATTTCAATCACAGATCCACTCAAATATTTTATTATGGGAAGAATGTTTAAAATGCAAATTCACCGAATGGTAGGAACTCTTCTTAGCGACCTTATCTTCTCTCCCTCCTTAGTGAAATCAGTGACTTCAACCAAAAGAAACTGTCTCCATTGATGCGCAATTGGCAACACAACATTAGTTTTGTGCCTGTGTGTTGGCCGTTAGCTAACTGGCTGTTGGCCCCAGAAGCCTCTTCCTCCTCCACACATTGTTGGTCTTAATTTCACAACATTATATTTGAGTTCATAAAAGTAGCTCCTAAATATCAGGTTCAAATATGATATCATGAAACTAGTTTTAATCTTAATACACTGGTATTCCAATATTAGCTTTTCTGTGTCGCTAGCGAGAAAATAATATTGATGCCTAATTTTGCATGCACCTGTCTGCCATTCCTTGGACGCAGAAGGATATTTCTTATTTCATTAGAATGATAGCAATGAAAATTGGTGATGTTGGACTTTAATATTACAATACTACAAGCTAGCAGAGTTCTTACTGTCATATGTTTAAAAAAATGGCAGTATTTGTTGTTGGGTTGTTACTTTCTTGCATTTAAGTTTCTGTAATTAAGTTTTGCTGAAGTGACAGTCCTGTTTTTCTCTCCCTCAACAGGTGACTATGTGTTGATGACGGTGTACTTTGACCTCAGCAGAAGGATGGGCTACTTCACCATTCAGACCTACATCCCCTGTATCCTGACCGTGGTCCTCTCCTGGGTCTCTTTTTGGATAAAGAGCGATGCCACGCCTGCAAGGACAGCCCTAGGTATACCACAACACTGCCCGTGTAGCTCTGTAGAGAAAAGTGCTGAGCTTGTTAATCAAAAAAGTTAAATTCAGAAGGGCTTGTATAACTTAATCCTCCTTGGGAGCAGTAATTTGCAATACTTTTTTTCCTTTATGTTGCTTTTCTGTTACGCCCACCATATTGGCAGATAACTCCTTTCTTGCTTGTGAAGGATGAGCAGCAGGGAATAGTGTTGATGTCCAACATTTTGTCATGCTTTATTGAAGTGATGAGAATACTTCCACCAGAGAATATAAAACTTGCTGCTACTGCTCGTTCAAGCTGTAGCTGTGTGAGTCTAATATGAGGAAAATGAATTGGAAGTTTGTGGCAGGATTTAAAGCTTTTTTGATAATTCCTGTTCAATCTGAGATTTAGACAGCTTGATAGCGAAAGCAATAATCTCTTTTTTGATTGGTAACTGCAATGTTATAACTCAGTCTTTGTCGCAGTAGTTATTACCAGCGAAAGCAATCATATTACTGGAGTATTTACAGTACATCACTCAACACGGCTGTGGAGTGAGAGAGGACGACAAATGAAGAAAAAGCTGTTGTGTATCTCTGTGTGTTCATGTGTGCCATTCACAAATGAATATGCATGTTTCACTGTAACTTTAGTTGTGCATTAATCCATTATGAAAATGTATGCCCCATCAGTGTTGCTTGTTTCTCTTTCATCCTTGATTATAGCACTAATCTTATTTATCTTTGCATGAGTTGACAATTGTTTTGAATTATTTTCCTCCTCCACTGCATGCCTACCATTAGTTCATTTGCTTTCCTGTGGATCTTTGTGCAAGGTGCTTGGTTTCCTGGTTGATGTGGAATTGGAGGTAAGTGCCTGACAAGTTCATGTCCAAATAAATAGATATATATATATTTTGCCACCAAAGATTTAAGTTACACAGTATTCACCTACAGTATAGTTTCACAATTTATTTAATATAACTATTCCTTAAATTGTGAGAGGACACCTTTGAGTTTGGAATTTCATTTCCCTTTCATTCTCGTTACCTTAAACCTCAGTGACCCACTGGTGAGGTCAGCCATTACAAACTCATGCTGTGCAGCCAAACATTGTTCAAACTCTGAACTTTAATTAAATTCTAGTCACAGATACTACACCTGTCAGACTTGGGCAAATGTAAATTTGGAGAAACGTGTGACTCATCTAAACATAGACAACTAAAATATTACAGTTTTGGAATGGTGCAGCCATTGGGTTTGAATATCTCACTCAGTTTCAACATTATATAGCTTCAACGAAGAGTAGGAACTAGCAGATATGTGACATATGACACTGTCAGAGTGTGATTTTTTTCAGACTTTGAAGCTTCTTAAGGGGAAAAATTATGAAAACTGTTTGTTAAGAGGTTAAACTGTTGAGGTTCATATAGGATATTAGGGAAGTAAACCTGGGAGGGAGTTTAACAATGCAGAGTGGTCCACCAAAATCTGGAAAAGGTTGCTCTGAAGGCAATAATACATGTTCCAATTTAATGCTGCAAACTAACAAAAACACATAGGAAATTCAACTAAAACCACTGATGTTCCTCGGAAAAAAATACAAATTTTAAATCCTATAGTGGACTCTTAACTGTGTAACCTAAAGAAAATCTTGACCAATATACTTTCATTTGTCTTCCTGCTTCTTCTGCCTTGTCTCATCATCACTGGGCTGACTGCTGTTTAACAACATTAAAAATAGATGGAAACAGAACTAAAATAAAAGCTTGCAAATTTGACAGTGGATTATAGAAGCACAGAGTTTTTCACAACTTGACCTCCATACGATTGTTCATTTTATTTTCTGATAAATCTACCTCCATGTTCCATGACTTGGCTGCCCTGTACACCATTTGGTCGTTTGTTATAGTGCAAATTACATTTCCTGGCTAATTTTGCCATAGCTGTTTAAACTAAGTTTAATTTAATCAATTGATTTGATACAGTTTAATGGCCAAGATGGGCTGATAATGGTTAAATTAAAGTCTGAGACAGCCAAGCCTATTTAAAATGTAACAATTGAACTATGTCCAATAATTTAGCACACTGACTACTTAACATTGGCACTACCCGCCTACACGGAATATATCTGTTATTTTGGTAGACTTCCCACCAGGCCCATCAGGATTTTTCATGGTTCTCTCTGACACTTCGCCACAGATGCCAAAGTCTCCACCTCATTTATTCATTTGATCAATTGCAAATTAAAGACTTTACCCAGGGTTCACATTCATACACTTAGCCCAAGGAGCCACCAAATACTTCAGTAGTAGTGCTAGCTCCACCAGAGCAGCTGGGGATTAGTGCCTTGCTTTCTGGCATTCTGGTATTATTTGTTATAGAAAGTAAGACTCTTGACGACTTAACCTCCACCACCCAGATTTTCTCACTTGACCCAAGAATTCAACCCGAGCCAACTTCTGCAACCTCCCAACAAGTGCCACCTGTACCCCGGATGTCACTTGCGTCGAGACAGTATTCACAACTCTGAAGTACTTTAATTCCACTCAGCCCCTGCCGCCCTTCATATGCCTGCCACTCAGCCAATATCACAGAAGGTCATCTGGAACGTCTCTGCGGTAATAAAGAAGTTATATTGGAGTTCCGTCCGTCCCCATTCGTTATAAAGCCCAAAGAAAATACTTCGCTGATAGCTGAGTCACTTCATATTGTATCGAATTCAATAAGCTAGCATTACAGTATTACACAAGCATGCGCTGGGCCAAATGGAGCCTTTCCTCTTGTGCTGTTAATGAAAGTTGATCATAATAAGAGATTGTGTTCAGCTCCGCTCAGCTTACTCCACTCAGCTGTTAACTTGATGAAAGTTGATGATGATGACAGTTGAACGTCAAAACAGTTTGAACCAGATGAGCTCAAGAGAGACAACAACACAAAGGTTTATTTCAGAGTGTGTTAAGAAATGCTCATAGGAGTATAGACGTGTCCTGAAACACCACTGCTCCCTTGCTCTTTACCAAAAGACAATTAATTATATTTTTTTTATCTGCTAAACGTCTCATTACTAGTAGATTAATATACAATAAAGAGGTTTTACTTCATATTAATTTGGCTTGACAGTAACAGCTTTTTACCAGTGTAGCAAAGATTCAGTATCATTTTATTACTGCTGTACGCTTGTATGTATGTGTGGTTTTATTCAACATATTCAGTTCTCCCAGCTTTCACCTTGGTACTGCAGCTGTTATTTAATGTGCTCAAGATATGTGTGTGCCTACCTGCCTGTCTGTCTGTCCATCAGTCTGTCTGTCTGCCTGCTTCTCAACAACAACCAAAGGCAGTGAAGGCTCACAGTATGTGGGTGGTGGTGTGATACATGAGCAAAGGCAGTGAAAGGCTTGTGATCTCCCTCCGACAACAGGTATCGCAGAGAAGCAAGCTGTCCCAGTCCTGATAAACATCCACATTCAGCTCAACAACAGAAAGTCATTTAGCCTTTCTCCTCTAGTACATCGCCCCCGTTTTTAGGTCGGCCTGAGACCTGATCCCAAGGCTGAAAGGGGAGAAGAGAGATAAGAGGAAGAAAGGCTAGGCGCAAGAGAGGGACAAAACAAGAGTGTAAAGCAAAGTGAAGGCCTCTGACACGTAGTGGCGGGGAGAAATGTCAGAACGAGGGAGGAGGATCATTTGAAAGGCGGAGAGGTTGAAATCCAAGGAAAAGGCAGGTGATGCCGCTGACCCAGCATCCCCCCCTCCGCAACCCCGCCCCCTCAAGGCAGTGTGCCTTGACAAGCTGTTAACATGTTCCAGGTGGTATTTCCAAAGAGCTGTCACTCACCTGCTACACCTTCGGCTAGAAGCAGCGGGCTGGAAGTAAGAGAGCTGAGCTCAGGTTGATTCCCATTAGACCTCAATCTCTGCAGCTCAGATGGATCTTGACAGAGATACGGGGGATTGTTGATGGGGAATAAATTCACCCAAAGGCACAAGTTGAGAATGCAGAGCTGTAGAAGGGAAAAGAGAACTGTGGCACTGGAGTTAATTGAACTCGGTGGTAAAATCCATCATCATGCTACACAGAGTAATACAGAATATCACATCCTTTAGGTTCATTAAAATGGAGGTGTATGGAATTTAGCTGCTGAAAGCATCAGAAATGACAGAACCATTTAGAAATGTCTTAAGATAATTAATCTGCTGGTTACAGTTCCATCATGCCAGAAAGCGGCAGCACAAAACTCTCACAGAATAGGTGGTACTGAAAGCTTGGTGACGAAGTGGTTACTCGCAGGTCGTACAGGGTCTACCTTTGGTTGTGGATAGTTTGTTTGTAGTAGGATAGCTACAAGGAGGAAAAATCTTTGGTCTTGCATCTTATTTGGCAGAATAGGTTTATATAAATATGATCAGCCCTTTCTAGACAGTTTTCACCTGATCAGGAGTTGTTGAAATCTGTGTTGAATTCTACAAATGCTACGCGGAAATTTAACAAAACTGCACATTACGGTGATTACATTGAAATTGATTGATTTTGGCCCATATTTTGGCTGTTATGAACACTGGTGTGGTCCTTACTCTGTATTATTAAGTCCTCCTAATAATAATAATAAAATATGTTGTCTGTAATTGTCTTCCAGAATAACACAATAAGCGTTTTCTGACACTCTATATCGGCAGGATGATATCTTTTGTCAGTGCCTTTCAAAACCGTTACAAATCAATCTATGTGGTACAGACATAGGTTTACGGAGAGATCATGTATTGGGTTAAAATAACTACTTCATTAAGGTTAGGGGACAATGGACATCATGGTTGAAAGAAACTAAATGGGAAGCAAATAGCAGTCTCCCATGTCATAGTCTGATGTTTAGTTGACCCCTCCAACCACTCAGACTGTCTGGCTATGCAGACTTTGTGGCTCAATGACAACATCACACTATTTCCTCTTTTGCTACGAGTCCTAATTCCTATAACCACTTTAAGGGGCTTTGTGACTTACACATAAATATATAATTTTTAGGCATTTATCCACAGGCTCCACTGTTGACAGTTTTCATTGTTTATTTTCTATTTTCTACCAAAGAAATAGCCCCAATACCCAAACAACACTTTGTTTGGAAGTATTTATTCATCTCAAACATTGGGGCCCGGCAGTTACCAAAAGAAGCTTATTTCTCATGATATTGGTGTGGTGGGAATAAAAAGAAGTAACGTTTAAAAACCCAAGGTTTCCCTGTGAGAGTTGTCATTCTCACAAACGCTTGTCAACGGTGATATGTCAGCTTGGGTGTAAGAGCTGACAATGGTCCTCGAGGGAACCCTACCACCAAGGCAGCGAGTTAAAGATGGGTGGTTGTACAGAGACATCAGTCGCTCAAACTGCACGGTGAAAGAGATAGGGGAATCTAAATTGGGTGTTATGTTCACCACCGGGACAAACCTGCTCTATGATCAGCTATGTTTTTCCCCCTGAGCGGTTTCTTTCTGGGACACATGATTGGCTTTAATGGTAATAGTCACCACTTCCAATAAATGGAGTTAGCCACAAGTTTTCAGATGCCTCACACAAAGAGGAAGTTCATATACTATAATTACCAAATCAATGCAAGAAGATTCCCTGCCCTTAAAGTTGCCTTGTTTATCATGGTCTATAGATATCAAGCAGACCATCAGAAAATGCACAGCTGAGTCAATAAATTATAGAGGAGAGTAGACTTGCTGCAGGCTGTTGAGTCTCAAGTGTCTCCTTGGTCAGAGGGGACTCATGTTGGTCCATTTGACTGATTACATGCATGGGAGACGTGGCTTTAAGTCAAGGCCTCTACAGTACGCATCAAACACCTTTAATCAGATTAGATTGAAGTTGCCATGTGTAGCATTTTAACCTCAATCACTAGCACATTAATTTGAAAACATCAGCATAATTGCCATAAACAAACAAGGCTCTCGCCGAGGAGACTGTCAGCTCCTATGTACGCTGCATTTTACTTTGTGTTGATGAGGTGGAAAAATCTGCTGGAGTGCTTCGCAGCTCAAAACAGGCACACCTTTACTTTTGCAAATAATACACATTTTTATTCCCACTTCAAATATTCTGACTGAGCAATTTCAATTTCACATTAACCTACTTTGTCAGAACATATATTCGCTGATATTTGGGGCCGTTGTGATCTTTAATCTTTTTCCTTGCTCTTCAAAACAAACACACAGATAGTGATATCCTCTGTATGAGCCAACAATTCGTAATGTTTTCATGTTTTATTTAACAATCACAGAAATATGCCATTTTAGGAGGCATTGTTTTAAGTACGTCAACTTAAAATGACATGTAAATCGATTTCATGCATATATTTTTGTGGCCACTTTTCTGTCATTGTTTATCATATCTAGAAGCCAAAGTTGACATATTAGAGTATCTTGTCTTGACTGAAAAACAGTCCAATGACAACCCATACTCTATATATCATAGATGACTTTTTAAAGAAAGCAGCTAAAAAAGAGCAAATATTCACATTTGAGAGCTAAATTGTTTTGCAAATTTTCTTAAAATATGATTCAAAATAGTTGTAGTTTAATTTTGTTTCGATTAAACATTTTCTCAATTGACTCATCATTTTCGCAAGGTAGTTAGATTATGTCCCCATTCCCAAAGGGGACATATCATACTTTTTGTGATTTCCTGTTATTTTTATACTAGGATGATGTTGGATGTCATTGTCAAACATGGTGAGAGTATGTAAAAATCCTCCCTAACAGTCAAAAACCAGGGCTTCGGCCTTCTCTAAACGCTTCGTTTGCAACCTCTACTTCCTCCTCGTGATGACATCAGATTGTTCGTGCATGCTCTTAAACGACCGTCCGTTCTGTAGTCTTTGTTGGTTGTTACCAGGGCTGTTGTTGTCAACTTGCATATTTTGGATCCAAACTGGGCTTGAACATGTACGTTAGCAGTTTCCATTTTGAGTAAAGAATGACAAAAAGTAGTATAATCCTACTACTATATGTTGTTTCATAGTTTGTTGACGTAGCCTTGCAAACTGCCTGGATATCTGCTGAGGGGCAGCTTCTGGAAGCTAACCAATCAGAACACAATGGGATCATCAGGAGGGGGCCTTAAAGAGACAGAAGCTGAAACGACCTGTTTCAGACAGATTCTGAAATTAGGAGCTGCATTAAGAGCCAGTATAAGATAAAAAAGGAGTTTTTAACTGTAAATCATGCAAAGATATTCCAGAAGATATTCCAGAATATAAATATAGACCTGGAGATGTGCATGATACGTCCCCTTTAATCCCGCCTCCAAAACTCTGATTCTGTTTCTCCAACTGGGGGAAACAGCCATCTATACCAGATCAATATGAATAGCTTAACAAATCAGAGATGTGAGGAAATTCAGAGAACTGAATCAGGCACAGTCATAAACACAACACTGGATGCTTGGTCAATTTTGCAGTATTTGAACGTGTGGCGAGTTATAAATTGAAGCTTTAATATCAGCAACCTCAGCCATTCAGTTAGAAAAAACATTAAATAGAAAAACCACCAGTCTTGGAGCAAATTAAGTCTGTAGTCATAATGAAATCCATGCAGTCTTGTGACCTGGCCACTGATCCCTAACTGGTACTCCTCAGTACTATTTATAGACACCTCCATGCACACAAGCTGTGGTCTGTTCCACCTGATTTACTCCTGGACACATAACAAAGGTCAGCATCTGATATTTGTTACCATATTGTGGCAACACCCCATCACCACTAGACATGTATGACATTGTTTAATGCCAACTGCCAAGTCATTAAACTCCCATTTTGTATATTATCTTGTATTTAAAAAACAGAAAATATGTTCTCTCTTGTTGCTATGATAACACCGTCAGGATGATTTTGTTCTCTGGGGATGTGTGCAGAATTTTTGCTATTACAGGCATATGCACTGGAGCTTTCCTCACTTCTATGTGACGGCCCTAGTTTTCTGTCGGTAGATGTGAGACTTTGTGTTGTACAGATCGCCTGCACAGACAGGAATCACCCGGTTGCTATGGCATCATGTAGCGACAATTCCCACAGAATGAATTAAACTGTGCAAAGAAAACCCGTGACCTTGATTTGAAAGAGCATCCAAACTGTGAGCAGCCAGTGGGTAGCTTGAGATTAAAAAACACACCCTCACCCAAAAAAAACAAAAAACAGTTGTGTCAATGTACTTGCTGTTTTATTGAGATAATACTGTTTACAGTACATTGGGATCAGAACAGATAGTACGATTTAAGGTATTGGAAGCAGGGAGTTGTTCATTTACCTAGTCTGGCACTTAAATCTAATGAGCGAGGAAAAAGAGAAAGTCTAGACGAGCACTACCAGAGGAGGTAGCTTGAAATAGATGGGAGCAACTCGTCTCTATGGAAACCGCAGGCGAAAACAGTGGCACACACTGCCATGAAAGACATGTAGGAGATGAGGATGAAAGAGACAGAGAGAGGGAGGGAGAAAGGGACGGAGAGGGAGAGGAAGGGTGAGACGCGGCATGAAGAGAAAGAGGAGAGGATGAGAGGGAATGAAGGCGAGTTGCAGCGCTTACGAGGATGATGTGTGTGTGTCACAGCAGTAGATATCGATGCCCCCAGTGGGCATTAATGTCACTGGGTTCATCTCTCTTTGAGAGAATTGATTTTATTTCACCAAGCGAACACAATATTCTCCTTTAAGACACCATGGGGAGTAATTTCTCCAACAATGGCACTGATGACACAATTAAAAGTTATGCCAAATTAAAGTAGTTGTGATCCATTGACCAGTGTGAGAGGTAAATATTGATATTGATAATGGCTGCGGTCACAATTTTACATTTTACTATTACAGAAAAGGTTGTTAGTTACATTCCAAAGCAGCTAACTCACTTGTTACAGTGATCAGGTAAGAGCAGTTGACAGGTGACTGGCAGTTAATCCCCCATCTGGTCATTATACATTTTCAGTTCAAAGTATTCACTATAGAGGTCAAGCTAATGTGAGTGTTACAGCCATATTTCCATCATGCATCACTGTCAATAACAGACAAGTTGAATGATAAGAGCTTTACCTCTCCAGAGGCTGACTAATGACCACAGTCTGTACATCAGCATCAACTGTCAGCATAATGTCGCTCTTCATTCAGGAATCCAAGACAAAAATCAATTGTGTCTTTAGCACAATTTTGAATTTGTATCCCGTAATTTAGTTTTTGTGAGTCATAATATCTACTTTGTGTTGATAACCTCAGTCAAATTTTGACTTACTAAACCAAATTTTAAACTTACGGAGTCATAAGTTTGACTTGTCAGAATGTGTATATTCACTGTTATGCTGGTGTAGATTGCCCTCATAATTTTAATTTATTAAATCATACTTTTGACATAGTATCTTGTTATTTTCGTGTAGTAACTCGTAATTCTGAATTCTCATAATTTTGACCTAGTTTAAATTTGTATTTTATCCCTTCATTGAATTACTGAGTGAAAATTTTGAATTACCATGACCAAGATTTTTTTTTTTTGGTGGTAATGGGCCTCCATACTTTAGAAACATAATTTTACTAAACTGCCTGTGCCTGTTCAAAATGTGTCTGTTCGGAACAGGCTGATTTCTCAACAACTAGAGAGAACATTGCCCGTCTCCTAAATGCCTCAAATGCAGTAGACACAACAATTTACCGATGCTCCCTAAATGCCTGACACACAGAATATCTGGAAACTACAATTTTGAGTTGAGCTGAAGTTGATCGGATGAACTGTGGTGCCTGTTCAAAATGTGCCTGAGACATCCTACACTATGTCTTGAACATACATACAAAGTTCGCTTGAGAAATGGGAGTACAGCTTAACTCTCTAAACTTCTTGAATTCATTTGCTATGGTAGTTCTTATCACTACAGATGTAATCCCATCTCCGACCACAATGTGGCTTGCAATGGCAGACTGGTACTGTCCATATTTCCCTGCGTTGAGTACACATGCAGAAGAAGAAGCAGAAGCAACGTTGTTTATGAGGTATTTTTATATATTTCCGAATGTGCCTGAGTGTGCCTGTACATGCCAAGTTTTTTTTCACAGCGCACAGTTCAATAGTAGAGCTTAAGTCTCTTAAACTTTTTCAAGTCATTAAAACCACAGATATAATCCCACCTCTGACCATTGTCTGTATTTCCGCTCATTGACTCCACGGGCAGAAGAAGATGCAAATCAACATCATTTATGAGGCATTTTTATATATTTCTCGAGAACCGCTCATCCAAACAACTTCACACATCTACATTGCACTCTCTTGATTTCCCAGCAATCCATCTGCCATGTATGAAGTAGATTGGATGAACGGTTCTCAAGATATGCGAACGACAAACATACATACAGACAGACAGACAGACAGATTTCTTACTTTATGAAGAGAGATGTAACAAAAATGCTTATTGTGTTAGTGTTTAATAAAGACTTTTGCTTAAATTGAATAGGCAATCAATGTTTTGATACTGTCATCAAGAGAAATTGCTGATGCTGATTTGGGGTTGCATTAGATTCAAATAAATATAAAAGATAGTTAGCATTAAAACACATACAGCTTGCAACAGCCTAAATCTGGAGTATTTGACATTAACTTGACTGAATCTATCAATAATTTTACTGTAATATGATCTAATTCAATATAGTGATTGATGCAAAATGTGCAAATATAAAAACGAGGCAAAAACTAGGGCTAAATTTGACACTAATGAAGAAATGTCTTATAGATCGTTTAGTTAAAAGCTAATTTTTTAATGCTGTTATCTATAAGTTGACATTTATGAAAGAAAAAAACACTTGAATGGAATGCACACGTGAAGCATTTTATGACATCACATTCTATGACATCACATTCTATGATATCACATTCTATAGATCACATTCTATGACATCACATGATGTGTATGCCTTTGATGTCTATGACATCAGACATTACATCACAGTCTTTGGACGGCCAAGTTATCAAGTTAGTGCAGAATCTTGGTTTCTACACACCAAAACCATATTGTGAAGCCAAGATGGCGACAGCACAAGACCAGAGAGTTGTTCGACCCAAGATCAAGATAGACTACATGGCAAGCAAGAAAAACACAAGGCCGGAGTACGGCACAAGACAAGGCAGGGAGTTTGTGAACACAAGGCCGGAGTACGGCACAAGACAAGGCAGGGACTTTGCTAACACAAGGCCAGAGTACGACACAAGAGGAAACAGGGACTTTGCTAACACAAGGCCGGAGAACGGCACAAGACAAGGCAGGAACTTTGCTAACACAAGGCCAGAGTACGACAGAAGAGGAAACAGGGACTTTGCTAACACAAGGCCGGAGTACGACACAAGACAAGGCAGGGACTTTGCTTACACAAGGCGGGAGTACGACACAAGAGGAAACAGGGACTTTGCTAACACAAGGCCAGAGTACGACACAAGAGAAGGCAGGGACTTTGCAGGGACTTGGCATTGTCAGTACAAGCCTACACCCAGCATGGGCCAAATCAGACCTAATCTCTGGGATGAAAATGCTGCTCTCAAAGCCCAGCTAAAACATTCTCAGTTAGAGGAGCAACAGTGTCATCACAAATATGTAGCTGCTGAGAAAAACGCCTCAGATTTGAAGACCCAGCTGGGGGAACTTCACAGGAAGTACTCCAACACTGCTGCAGCAGATGAGAAAACCATTAAAGAGCTCAAACACCAGCTTGAACTGGCTTGCAGCTTAGAGACTAAGTCTTTTATGGATGAGATCCTTAAGCTCAAACTTGAGCTTAGCGAGGCTCGCAATGAGCAGATCAATTCTTCCGACAGGCAGATTCAATGCAACTCTGCTGCAGAGCGGTGTGAGGAGCCACCAGCCTGGAGCACGAAGGCCTCCCAGAAAGACCTGGAGGACCAGACAACTGGGGATGAAAGGCTAAGTACAGAGGAGCTCCAGCAGAAGCTCCAAAAGGCCCAGAAAGACCTAGAAGAGCAGGCCGCTCAACACAGCAAGGAACAAGAGGCTCTCCGCTGTGAGACTGAAGATCTCAGAGCAAAACTCTGCACTGTTGAGACCCTCAAAGAGAAAAACGTTGTGAAGGCTCTGGAACTGGAGATGGAGATACAGTCAATCAAAATATCCTTTGCGGAACAGCTAGAGCAGCAACAAATAGAAAACAAAAAAGTTCTGGCTGCACTGACAAAAGCAGAGGAGGAGAAGGCGTCTCTCCAAAAGACTCTGAAAGTAAAGCAGGAGGAGTGGTCTCAGGCAGGAGCCGACATGGAAACCAGGCTGGTTAAACTCGAGTCCATGATGAGCACACTGTTGGAGGAAAAGGCCAAGACGAAGAAGAAGAGCTGGCTGGTCCGGCTCTTCGGCAGCAGGATAAAGAAAGCGTAAACTGCACTGCAGACACACTTGGTTAAGACTTGTTAACATGTCTGCTGACATGTCTGTTGACTTGATTCTGCATATTACAAATACATCAAGAACAATCAATACCAAAGTAACACTAAAACAATACTAAAATCATCATCATCACCATCATTATCATCATCATCATCATAATAACAATAATCATAATAGGAAAAAATATTAGGAAAAATATACAAAAAGAATAATGATAATACTAAAATAATCATCATCACCATCATTATCATCATCATCATGATAATAATCATAATAGGAAAAAATTTTTAGGAAATATATACAAAAAGAATAATGATAATATTAAAATAATCATTATCATCATCATCATCATCATCACCACCACCACCATCATAATCATAATAAAATATGAAATACAAAATACTGCGATGCTATTTCAGTGCTTCAGTTCTGTACAAAATGATAATTTTTCACCTGAGTTGAGTATTTCTTGAAAAAAGAAGATATGCAGTAAAGATGTGTTCATGCTGCTGACAAAATAAAGTCAAATATTTTATTGAATTATTCATTTATTTCTTCTTTTTTTGGTCGAAACACTAATGTATTCCGAGGTGTGAGAAACAAAGCAGGCAACAATTTTGAGTTAAATTATTCATATTTTACTTTTTTAATTTAATATTGTATTTTTTTAGTAGTTACTGTAGTTGTGAGTTATTTTTCAGAATAAGATTTAGAATAATAATAGTTCGCAATTTTACATGGTATCACATTGATCCATACAATTACATACATACATTTTTGAAGTTTAAATCCTCTTTAAAAAATCCTGTTTTACATGAAAATGACAAACGTTTTTAAAATAACAGGTTTTTAAAATAACACATTTGTATAAAGTTTAACCTGAACAATCTCTAGCACATGATGCTCATCACCAGGGACGGAGATAGACTCTCAGCACAGAGGGGGCCCTCTTGATAAGGTCATTTTAAAATTCAACTGTAAAATAGCTGATATATCCATAAACACAAATTGTCACTTATTGAGCCAAGTAAGCCTATGTCTAAGAAAACATACAGTGAAGCCACTTATCCAAACATAAAGTAGACAGTCCACAACACAACAGACACAGATAGGTGCGGAGATGCGGTAAACATGAAGTTAAACGACAGATTAATCTAATATTCTTACTTACTTCTTCATAATTTAAGTTAATAAAGACTAATTATTGATGTTTCACTCACCAGTTGTCCCTGCTTAGCCTGAGGTTCAGTGTAGTCCATTTGTGTATTCCACCACGCCCCATATAACAAAATAATCCATACAGGTTAACTTTGTACATATCACACTCTCCTTCATGGTGGCAAACCTGCCAACCACTTTTTGTCATTGTTTAAGTCCTGCTCAACACACAGCAAAGTGAGGTTGAAAAGTCTGTCCTCATCCATGCACGAATGCAAATAGCTCTTAATGAGCCTCAGACGGCTGAAACTTCATCTTGCGAGTTTCATTCACCACAAACATAAAAAGACATTAATATCTCATATTTTGGCTAAATTTTTCAGCAAAATTAGTCACTCTGCCATTTCAATGCACATTGTGGTCGGAGGGGGGATTACATCTGTAGTGATAAGAACTACCAAAGAGAATGTATGGAAGAAGTTGAGAGAGTTAAACTCTACTTTTCCTGCTGCACTGCTCAGTTGGGTTGCACATCTCCAGCAGGACCCCTACTGAGCGTGGACCCTGGGGAAGCCACCCCCTCTTCCCCTGCGGTCGCTCCGCTTATTCTCATCAGAGCCTCACATCTACTTGTATTGTAAATAAGAATGTGGAGGTCCAGGCGACACTTTAGCTAAACTACTAGCTAGACACTTTACTTTAAGTAAAATTGTACTTGTTGGATTTAGATTCCATGGTAATATGATCTGTATCCAAGACCTAAAACAACAGTTACCATCACTTAGAAGTAAAATTTGCACAGTAATCCCACTTTTACAGATTTCCACATGTTCAATAGTATGAAATGGTATGTTCACTATCTTCAGCTGAAACACAATGCCAAGATAGTGAGAGATGACTGCACTCAATTTGACTCTGAGATAAGAAAATTAAACAGTTAAATACAGTAAATACTACCAGAGTGACTCTTTTTAGTTATAAAGCTACTAAAAAATCCTCAGATGCCATTTTTGGGGTTTCTGCCTCTTGCAGCTTATTGTTTTATATTAGAAAATCTCATTTCTATCCATGCTACGTGAGGAAAGTTTGGCAAACCGTGGCTGAGATTTGAAAATTTTATTGCATTCATTACCATCACAGATATACAGGACCGGCTTTTTGGCTCATGCTTGCTGAATTATGGCTGCATTGCTTGAGCCACTTCATAGACAAATCGTGTTTCAGTCATGAGGAGTTGTCAAGATTTGCCTCATAATTCTGATGCGGCTCCATTGTATAATATAGGTCCTTAACCCACAAATTGATTTCTGACACAACTTCATCACATTTTTGATCGCTGGGAGAAGGGAAAAGAAATTAAATTCTTTGATAATATGAACTACTCTGCTGCACCACATTCAAAACAAATCTGTTAAATATAAGACAGGATTGGTGCAAGAATGGGGACATCTACCCAGAATACCCCATATGCATTATTAATGCTAATTAATAAACCTCTGCCCACATGTTACATAATCACTGACTTCTGCATGGGTCACCCCAGCGCTGACCAGCCATTCATCATGCGGTCATAAAGTATTTCTCCTGCATTCCTCATACATGCATTACCTTCCCAGGTATCACCACAGTGCTGACCATGACCACCTTGAGCACAGTGGCCAGGAACTCGCTACCCCGAGTGTCCTACGTGACGGCCATGGACCTGTTTGTCACCGTCTGCTTCCTGTTCGTCTTTGCTGCCATGATCGAGTATGCCATGCTCAACTACTACTCCTACAGTATACGCAGACCCCCTGCCAAGACACAGAGAATGGTAAGCCTGCAATGACTGTGTAGGTAACAGATTGATACTGTAAATTAGCTCAGAATTTGCCTTTTATATGTTAACATCCACCTCCGCCGAGGCCAGGGTTCTTCTCTGAGCACATGCTGCAAAAACGAGCCTGTAAAGTGTGTATCTTTGATTTATTTCTCTCGGTAATGTATAACTGCTGCATTAATAACAATAAGTTAACAACTGACCTGCAAAACATGACAAATCTTGTTATTATAGTGTGGCCATTATCAGAGCTAATCAAATTCAAACCAAATTCAAACCTCTTATTCAGACAAATGTCTCACTGGTTTGAGAACACACAAGGTTCATGGGTGCCATAGCAACCTCAGCGGCCCTCAAGTCCACCGTCACCCATGGGGTCAGTACCTATGGTCCAGATCTAGCTGTCCAGACAAAGAAAAAAAAACAACAACCAAAAGGCGTCACAAGCTTGAAAATTTGTGCTTATTTACCATCCTGCCACCTGATGAGCTAATCATGAATCATTGGAAAGTGTGTGTGTATGAGCTGACACAAAGCTGGAGTCTTGGTGTGATACCATGATCTGCTTCAGAAGCTTTTTCAGCCCTGAAACTCCAAAACTGTTGTGATATTTTCAGAGAAAATGAACAGAGAAAAAAGCTATTGAATGGTGTCTTCAGTGTAATATCAGCCTTCAGAAACTCCTACTGATTGTGTCCATAGGGTGTCAAAATATATATAAAGTGCACAATGTCTTCTTAGGTTTCTGACATGTGTCTTTATGAGCACGTGTGCTGTTGAAAACATTTCTTTTCTAGCAATCACTCTTGCGCGAGAGCCTAATGCTCCGCGTGGGCGTTCTCAAGGCTACACCTGCCGCGAACGCTTTAATGGTGACGGCACACATCTACTAAATCTGAGTCAGCCACCGCTGCTGTCATTTCCCTCTCTCTCCAGATCCCCTCCCTCTTCATTATTTCCTCCCAGTGCAGAAGAGTTCTGCTGAATGTGTCTGAGGGCTAAAAAGACTGTCAGCTTGGGCTGAACAATTAAGTTGTGTTACATTCAGTCCCCTCCTCTGTATTTCTGGCTCTCTGCTGTATTTTCGCCTGGTCTGTCTGTGGGGAAGCCTCATATTTCCCTCCCCCCCAACTCCATGTGGCCCCTTTGTGCCACCCACTCAGTCAATTCTCTTACTCCACAAGACACATCTAACTCTCCCTCGCTCGCCTCCCACTCTCCCTTTAAGAGCAGAGGACTGCAAAAATGTCTGATTTTACCCCAATTAGTCTGTCCCACACAATTTTATAAACATCAGGGAGAAAGTCACATAATTAATTTTGTCAGGAGGTACTTATTCAGCATTCCAGTCTAAAAATTCAAGCTTTAGCCGCATTATGTGACTATAAAAAGGATGAAAACAAACAACAGTGATTCTTGTTAGCATATATTTGTATGTTCTTAAATCAATAGTTTTACTTTCAATTAAATATGTTTAAACAGAAGTATTGTGGTACATTTTATCATAAAATCTGTTGCCAAGAGTGAATTTGAACTTTTCATAAACACCCTCAAAGCCGCTATGCTATCACAAAGGCATATCGACTCACAAATGCTTTGTACATTGTTGAACTCATTTTGTTGTTTGGTTGTGGGATTTTTTTGCCTTTGAACTGGACGAATGTGGAAAATGGTACATCATTCTGAGATTTATTGAGCACATCAAAAGTGGAGTTTGATGGAGTTTTTTAGCAATCTAAAACATCAATAAATACATGTTATGTTTTGTGTCTTTACAGACTTGCTAGTTTGCACTAATTATCAATCACACACTAATCCACTGCAGCTTCAGTGGACCAGAATATAATGCAGGAAAAAAAAACAAAAATGTTGGATTTTGAGAAAAACATGCAGCCACAATGATGAAGATACTCACATTTTCATGAACGAGTGTTGTGCTTTTACTTCCTTTTAACTACATTCCCAACAAACAACATGTACTTCTGCTTGAGAGTAATAGTAAAGTACTTATTACACACCTGAAACAGAATTAACTCTGGCACAACAGCCATTCATAAATTACCGTTAGCTAAGCCACGTTCCCCTTAGTTACTGCTGCCACAGCAGTCAAGCTCGCCCAACACATACGCAGTTTACAGCGACAGCAGCTGCAGATTTACCACTTGAAATTCTACAGAAATGATAAAATAGTGGGCCCTTGATTTCAGATAAAGCTTGCAAGCTGAAATGACTGCTCCTGGCAGAGCTAAAGCTAGTTAGCTAATTAAGCTAACATTAAAGAATCCAACTGTAATTTGTAATTAATTAATAGATTTCATCTGTGAGACCAAAATTTATTTTCCAAAAGAAATTATATTATATACCAAAATGCTCTGGAGACATTAGAGCCAGTGGTAAATTACCAAAGAGCTGCACAGATCAGTTCATTGGATTTCCCCGGGATGAGAACTGACATTGATTAGCCGATCATCTCTCGCGTAATCGGCTAATCGGTTATATTGGCTGCTAGCGGCAGGCTTCAATCTGCACTTGATGGCTACATACATGATACTGTGCTAACCCTGGGGCTTTGTCATTCCATACAGGCCTATTCATCTTTCAACATGGGTCGCACCCCTCGGCCCATGATGCCCATGGGCAATTCTCTTTTCTGGCATGACTACGATGACAACTGCCTGTATGAGTGCCTAGACGGTAAAGACTGCAAGAGCTTCTTCTGCTGTTATGAGGAGTGTAAAGAAGGCGGCTGGAAGAAAGGACGGATCCACGTCAACATCCGCGAGTTGGATTCCTACTCCCGGGTTTTCTTCCCCACCTCCTTCTTGCTCTTCAACATCGTCTACTGGGTCAGCTACCTCTACCTCTAGTCACTCTCGGGTTGTTATCCATGGGCCTTCTGAAACAGCCACAGTCCTCGCCACTTTGCACCGCGGCTCGTGATTTGAGGGTAAAACTAAGAGTGGAAAAGGACATGAGGTGGATCTGGGATCTGTGGGAATTGTGAAAGACGTGCTGGAGTGATGTGACTAAAAAATACATGTGTGCTGTGATGCAAAGTGTAAAGGCCATGATACTTTGAGTAGTTCAGGATTGTGGCACTCCAAGGAGAATAAAACGCTCAGCAGTAGAACAACAAGCTGCCAACATTAACTTGAATGGATAGGTCCCGTTTATGACCCTCTCAGACAGCTCTCAGACAACAGACAGCTGTGACTTCAGAGACGTTTGGGGATGGGACTTGTGTTGCTGAATCTTGGTCGATGAGATGGCGAAGCACCCATAGTGCCTTCTTTAGAAAGGGTGCGGCATCGAGAGACGCAGCTTCAGAGTTCCCTCCATTATCTTTATTACCTCATCCATCACACCGCCGCATGCTGAGCTGTTTATTCTTTGATGAAACAAACCCGGAACACACAGTTCTCACCACTGGAGATGTTTAAAACTAACACTCACCATTCATTTTGTAGCACATTAGTTTTAGTTGTACTCTAGAATTAGTTCTACTTTCTAATAATAGTAATGTTTTCTTCTTATACTTATTATTAGAATTAGTTGTACTTTGCAGTAAGTCAACTCGCTCTGACATCAGTCGTTAACTGTTAAATATGAGTTAGTGTCAGGGGCAGTGGTTGTCTGGTAGAGGACTGTTTATTAAGTCAGTGAGCTTTTGTTCATGATGCTTTATGACCAGGCGATGCAGTTTACAGTAGATGCCAAGAAGATTTGGGTGTTTTAAATGAATGCTAGGTTACATTCATACACACCAAATGTAAAAGAACTGCATAAATACATACCAATCCAATATTAAACATGCTAATCTCATCCCCGAGCATATTATGTGCATGAATAGTGAATAAATATACAGACTAGGGTTGGACGATTGGTGGCTTCTTCCCAACAACAGCTATATGAAAAAAGCTGCATATTTTATTTTTCTTCTTATTTCCATTTTGCATTATTATTAATATGACCTGTGGATTACCTAAGGTTAAGGAGTTAGTAACCCCAAAGAAATTTCATCACCATTGGTTTCATTGGAGGGTTGTGTGCCGCACATGATGTAATTCTGGGTAAACACAACTCATTGTTCTGGCATGAAATCGATTCAATACAAATATGTTGGATATTGGGGCAGAATGAGCCTACAGAAATATTAGTTGGCCAAAACTTCAAGTCACTTGAACCCTGAAGCACATACAGTACGAACACACATACTGTACATGGCCTATTTATTTTGTATAAGCGTCATTTCATACAGTTTCAGAAGTAGAGCTTGAGTTTATAAAATTGGAGTCTTGTTGAAAGCTTCAATTTTGCTCTTTTTCTTTTTTCCTCATGAAAAATGAAAGGAATTTCTGATGTCCTGCCATATGCAGGACCTAAAGGCGCAATCTCTTGTGCCCAGCTGGCAATGATCACAGGTGCTGTAAAATAGGTTCTCTATATTGTAATACTACACACATACAGTACACAGAGCGGTGTTGAAAAATGGATGATCCAGGATGACTCTTGATGGAGTCCCACACATCCCCTCCTCAAACATGTAAAATTGATGGAAGCATACGGACATACGAGTTCAAACAAAACCACATGAGGTGGACGGGACCGATGGTGTTTGAGACATTTTGGTTTTGTTTACTGTTCTATGGTGTTTTTTGCAGTTGTTTGGCTTTGTAGAACAATCAACCCCCTTTTCCCTCTTCCTCCCCCTCCTCCCCAACACACACATACACTTTTTCCCCCAGTATTTGTATGTTCAGAGAAAAGCTTTTATGTAAGATGTATCTAATTAATGTTTCTATTTTCATACAGTTATATATGGAATGTATGTTAGGCCAGTAGCGAGGCCGGAGTCAATCTGGTTCCACTTCAGTCAGTTCAAGCAGCCTAAATGAGTTTATCTTTAGGGCTCCTACATATTCATAAGGCCTCAAGTCACATTTGTGTTCTGTCCAGAGGTTTGTAATTACAAATCAAATCGCCTCGAGTAATGCTAAAGAAACAGCAGAAGGGCTGTTACCCTGTGGGCCATTACTGTCTCTGCTGATTTAATACATTAGCTGATATCAGACCATGAAATTTCACTGGATCTATCTATCTGAACTGACTGAATTGAACAGAGCTTGGCCCACACCGCAGTAAACTATCCTCACCTCTGATATTTCTACTACACTTTATAAGTGTCTTAGTCCGTTGAGATACTTCAATAAAACAAAATCACTATTTTCTACGTCTTAATGAAAATCACCTATGTGTTTCAACTGACTGGGACCTGTATTTATAAAGTCTCTTTGGAATCTGAGTGCTAACCCAGGATCAGCATTTGTGAGCATAATGAACTCGCTCAAGAGCCTCTTCCGGAGACCTCATCACCCCCATTAAAATTTCTGAGCTCCTCTGAAAAAGGGTTACATGCACGAGTCGCACCAAGGTGTCAGAAATCACGTATTACTCCTACTTTACCCTGCAAACCAATTTCGTTTTGATTGTCGGTGAGGGCTCCGGAAGGGTGGGGCTATAACAAAAAAAAAGCCATTCTGATCCTGGATCAGCACTCTTGGGTGAAATATTTTATGAAAATGGGATCTAGAGTGAAAATAGGTATCTTTTTTCTAGTGTGTGGTACATTGCTTATATTAATAAATAATGTTTTGGTCAAGTGCTACTGTGAAGTCTTTTTGTGTGAGAATGAAACTCTTCATGAGTGTTAATCCCCTGTTACTCATGCCTACAGGAGATGAGTTGTGTGTTAAGGCGTGAAGACACAGATCTGGAAGGATCTGGGACTCGTTTAGGGAAGGCAACATCATTACTTCATGAGAAATTCCATCACTTGGGGTTTTAGGCTCGTGTCCAAGAGTCTATCTAGTTGATATCCTTGATAATATCCTTTTTTGGACTTCAGTGCCAGCACCATCGTAGCTCTGATCCCTGTAAATCATCACCAATTTAAAAGGGATTTAATACTGAGACTCCTGCAAAAAGTGACCCAACAATCAGCCTTCTCTCAAAGCCACTGTCTAAATGCAAATACTGCTCAATATGTGATTATGATATGATTAAGACAATATGCAAGACATAAGTGGTAGCTAATTGTAGGATTAGAAGGCCTAGAATTTCATGCTAGTCTGTCAGTTTTTGACACCTCCATTATAAGTCTGCCATAAGTGTTGATACCGAACATCAATGCTGGTTTATTAGCAAAGACACCACTTATCAAAACTTTGGTTCCATTACTGAGGTTGCTGGTGCCATCGTTTCACGTCTAAATTCACACATGATCACCGTAATGTATGTACAGGATTCACTTTTAACCACTTTGACCAACTTTTGCTATGAAATGGTGAAGTCAGGTCCATATTATTTGTAAAGCCAGAAATCACAAATTTGCCTCAAAGTGCTTCACAGTCTGTACAATATACGAAAGCCTCTATCCTTAGACCTTCAGTCTTCTTTATCATACTTAGTACTATCTATGCTTGCATGCATTATAATCTCCTCAGCCAGCTGGAAAAAAATATCGATATCGACATCAGCAATCGGCCACAATGAGTTGGAAATATCAGCATATCGGATATCAGATCGATATCGTGCATCCCTAGTTTTTACTATGTTACAGTACATATTTCATCTAATTACAAAGTAAGAAACTCTTGATCTCAAGTTTGATTATAAGTTAGCAAGTGCTGGCTGGGCTTTACAACACAGAACCTAGACATCTACAATATGCTGTGGTGGTCAGACAAAAGCGATATGTTATTGTCAAAACCAATTTCAGATCAGTGCTTTGAACCTGAATAACTTCCACATTTGTATACACAACCTTAATCTCTTGAAAGGGCCGAGTGCCAACTGTGATCAACCAAAAACAGCCTTTCTTTCACTGTACAGTGTAAATATGTATAGTTTGACTGTGCCACTGCTGTAATGGTAGCAACGCTAGAGGACACAACACATAAATCCACCGGCAGATTAGCTCGAAATCACAAATATGTGCCAAAAATGCCATTTAACAAGAAAAACAAAGGGATAAACCTCAGGAAGGTTCTGTTTTCCAGGACAGAAAGACATGCTACTGGTATCTTATATCCAGAGTAGACAGAAACACTGGTGCCAGTGATTATTATAATGTTTATGGGGACATCTAGGTGTACAAAAATTGGTGCAAAATCAAGTATTTAAATGATCCAGCCCCAGGTGGTATCATTTACAGCCTAGAAATGATTACAAGTTTCAGAATTCACAAGCAAAATATTTGGACATTGTGCATTCATTGCTTTCATTAATCAAAACAAGACCTGATTCAATGTTCTGATGGGCAAGTTGACAAATCAAGCTCTCTACATACAATAGAATGAGTTACAATTGTCCTCAGGCAGTCTGCCTGCCTAATAACAATGATACGACTAATATCCAGTGACAGATGCATGAGCACGTCATTGCTTTACCCTGAGTTTGTTGACCTAGTTTGAAGCAAGCGGCATGAACAGAGTACAAGCGAGAGACAGACAAATAAGTGGAGTCAAAGGGTGGCTGTTACAGCACTGCCGAAACTGGAAGACTCTCCTGCCACCTACACAAGGCAAAAGCAGGATGGCACACTAACACAATGGATATGGAGAGAAAAATTACTTGTGCAGTAGAAAATTGAGCTGTCAATGTGTGTGTGTGTGTGTGCGTGTGAATAGATTTAACTCATGAAAATCGCTCATGACTGTAAAGTGACAGCTTTGCTTACAGGAGGAATGGACGACACCCCTTGTGAGAAACCCTTCTGTAGGGAATCAATGCATTTGTGTGTGTGTCTAAGTGTGTGAATACATTCATACAGTATGTGTTCATGCATGACTGCATGCATGCCTCAGCGAGAGGGGACTCTTTGCTAGTGTGTGGGTGCATGCATTGGCTCATGCTAGCAGTGTGTAGGTGTGCTGTTACTGTATGTGTGTAGTATTGTGTGTGTGTGTATGTATGTGTGTGTGGTGTTTCAAGTTATGTGGGGGAGAGGGGGGGGTTCTCGGAATTCCCTTTTTCCCACAGTGCAATGACTCTCTCCTGCAAGATCAGGGACACACACACACATTTCACCTTTGTCCTACTTTTCTTTACTTTTAATAGTAACAATGACTCAGACAGCCTTATTTCCTTCGGCAGGTCACTCCAGAGCCTCGGGGCCCTGATGGCAAAGGCTCTGTCCCCTTTAGTTCAGCTTGGACTCTGGAGGAGACAGAAGACTTCTGTCCAAGGATCTCAAACTACACAAAGGTTCATAAGGGATTAAAAGGTCTAAAATATAATCTGGAGCCAGGTCATGAAGACCCTTAAAGGTAATGAATGAGATCTTAAAATCAATCCTAAACAAACAGGGAGCCAATGTAAAGAGGCTAAAACAGGTGTCATGTGATTGTGCCTCTTAGTTCTGGTTACAGGCCCGGCAGCAAAGTTCTGTACAGTCTGTAGTTTTAAAGCTTTTTGATCAAGACGAGAAAAAAAGGCTGTTGCAATAATCAAAGCACATTGAAATAAAAGCATGTACAACTGTTCCTGAATCTCTAAAATTTAGAATAGATCTTATTTTTGCAATATTTCTGAGGTGATAAAAACATGATTGGACAAGCTTTATGATATGTTGCTCAAAACATAAATTGCTATGAAACAGGACAACAAGATTTCATACAACAGGCTTGATATGTTGTAACAGGTAACCAGTAGATTGCAGTACTTGTTTTGTGATGATCAGGCAATCTTGTAGAGCACTCAGTATACTGAGGTCAGTGAGTTTAAAAGGGAGGTACAACTAGGTGTCATCCACATAACAATGAACAAAAATATGTCTGCGGATGACATCACCCAAGGGGAGCGTATAGGGAGAACAAAATCGGTACTAGAATTGACCCTTGAGGCACATCATACTTGATATGGGAAAATAACAATAAGAAGTTGTTAACAGGGGCACAAAACTTCCTATTTGACAAACATGATGAGAACCAGTCTAATGCAGTACCAGATATTCCCACCCAGTGAGAATGCCATGATAAATTGTGCTGAAGGCTGCACTTAAGTCAAGCAGCACAAGAATTGAACACATGCATCAGCATTCATTAAAACTTGACTTTGAGAAGGGTTGTCTCAGTGCTGTGATACTGATAGAAACCTGATTGAAACTTTTCAAGGATACTATTGTTTTCCACAGTGGCAAGAAGCTGCTTTGAAACATTTTTTTCAATAATCTTAGAAATAAAAGGCAGTTTAGGAATTGGACAATAATTATCAATGAGGATGTGAGCAAGCCCAGGCTTCTTAGGACTGGTTGGACACAAGCAGTTTCTAAGTAATCTGGGACACAACCAGTAGACAGCAAGCTGTTCAAAATAGAAAGCAAATGGGGCCAAATCATTCTATTACTTCAAATAAGGGCTGGAGTATACTCATATGAGACATGATTTCTAGACGTTCAGTGAGTAAAAGGGAAAAAAATAGCTCAAAGTATCCCTGTGTGGGTGGTCAACATCTAAAAAGATAGGATTGGGGGTAATATCAAGTCTTATTGACTCCACCTTTCCAGCAAAGTGCGATAAAAACTTTTCACAGTCAGCATCACAATCAGCTGAGGCACAAGGAGAGGTTGGGTTTACTGTTTGACAGTCTTAAATGGAAATCTGGGGTTGTGCTGATGAGCAGAAATAATTTCAGAAAAATAGCATGTTCTTGCATCTTTCACCATCCTGTTATAAAGGATTAATAACTCTTTCATAGCCACAAAGTGGACCTGGAGACCTGATTTCTTCCATCTCTGTTCTGCTTTTCTGCATTACCTGCATTCCATGTTAAGCCATGACTGCAACTGATTTCTCAGCCTGGAAGGAAATGTGAACTTCTTGATAAATCAATTTCAGTCAATATGTCAAACATATGTAAAACCGAGCATTTTATTGTCTGGTATAAGCATCTGTGAATTACTGTCTTGAAATTGTCCACACTTTGAGCTGTTTCAGGAATACTTTGATGTGTTTTGTGGCACTTCAGTGCATGTGTTGGCAGAGGTGTCACAGTCACAGTGGTAATAGAGGGCTTTCAGGTGTAGAAAAGCCTCCTCAGGCAGCATAATGTCTTGGGAAATAGCGCCCATGAAATGCTTATTGCATTCGCAAATATTCAACTCACACGTCTCAGATGGGCATGGTGAATTCCTAGGCTGCTTTTTGAGTAGAAATTGACAATTTTTTGACATTATATGATCGAATCTGAATTTAAATGATGTTAGACTATTTGGATAGGTGGACCTGTTCAGCCAATCTTACGCTGGTGCATAAAAAGCCACTTGGGAACTATTGGGGAATTTGCTGTGTCACTTCGCATCTGACTGGCTTGGCTGTGGTTTAGAACAGGTTCAGCTAAACCGGAACTTGCCTGGGTTTAAAATACCGCTGATCTGTCAAAACAAGCACATTGCTCAGCAGAGCTACAGCTAAAGCGTAGTGTTGCATGTTGAAGTGACATTATAAGGTCTGATCCACATTAGCGCTGTTGGTGTTGACTCAGAAAATTGTTTTAACTTTCTGATTTAGAACAGTGTATTTTATCATTTGGTCTAGTTTGCACATTTAATTACATGAGAAACATTTCTTATCAATCTCTTAAAACAAATGTAAATCATATCATAAAATATTTACCCTTAAGGTGTGTTCAGACAGAACACAAAGCAAATTTCTGCCTTGCCTCATTTGCGTATTTTTGATCACTGGACCATTTCTGTTTATTTGTAACAAATAGCCAAACTACTGTACGTTAGCTGTAAGCTAGCTAGCAATGGACACACCAACTGTTGTGGCAAACCAGGGAAAACAGCCAAGCCAATCCAGCACAGGGGGCAGATCCCCAAGCTCAGGTTAGGGAAAGTGATAGAGGGAGTGTTTTATCCAGTCCAAGTATTGCAGCCACTGGGCACATGGCACTGGTGACCCCTACAGCCCATCAGATAATCAGGAGAGGCATTCCCTCACCCAGTTTCCAAGCAGCATGGTGAGTCAGTGTGGAACAAAGGAGTATGCAGGCAACATCACTCTGACTTCCACCAAGAGGCTGGTATGGGGATCATCGGTTCAAGGAAATAGATCTCCAGTACCACTGGGGAAAAGCTGGGTCTTCACAAAGGTGATCAGAAAAGCTCATCGTTCTCTCTCTGCTCTGCCCCCAGGACAGTGGAGCAGCCCTTTGTTGAGAAAAGGCTTCAGTTCAAGTTCGACTCCCTCCCACTTTCCCTAAATCCTTTATTAAAGACACTTTATGTTTCATGTCATCTATCTCAGAGTCTCCTATTTTATTGTGAATCTTGACTCCATGTCCCCTGGGTTGCCACACTGTCTATGGCATTCTAAGTGAACTAAGAACTCACCAGAAACTCTGAAAATTTTTCCCTCAGGTCAAACATTTTCAACTTGCACAGTTGTGTCTTTGCATCACTGTGCATCTACTCATACAATTATTAATTATGTGTAATTGTGTCACCACATTGTCTCATTGTTCACAATTCACTGCAGTATCAATGAACTGTCAAATGTATTAGCTTACATTACAATTACAGTGGGAATTTGCCTTACTGTACTGCCCTACAAAACCAAAATGCAGTAACTATATCTGTCAATATATAATCAAGACCAGTCTGATAGACTTGGCTAGCTGTGGCTAATGCTAAATTTACTTTTCTCCCTCTAGTAATAGAAATATATCAATTATGATAAACTAACATAGTTTAGTTTGTTATCTCATGTAAAGAAGAGTAGCTAAAACAGCTAAAATACTCATGCCTAGCTTAGCAGAGCAGCAATTGTCATCTCAGCTTTTGACACACTTTAGTGTGGTTAAGATAATATTGATTTCAAGGTAAGTGAACAAATGGTAGATGGAAAGCTGAAAGGACACATTTTGTTTGCTGATACATATTCTTTGGAATATTTCCAAAAGGCAAAGTGAGGCTGTTGTTTTTGTCGAGAAATAATCAGTCTACAAAATGAATCCTATCCATCTGTTACACAGTCAGCCTGAAAACTTTTCTCTCAATGTCAGCTTTTATGTAGTTACCACTCACTGACTTTGTAGGGCAAATTTTCATTTCTGTGATTTATTAGCTTCAGGTGAATAAACAGTTCATGCACCTGCCAGCATTATCGAAAAACTGAACTCATGTCCTCCTTGCTGGTGCATTAATTAATACATAGCTGCAATAACTGACCTCTGTCGGACAATCAGTAATCACCTTTCTTATGATATTGTGTCCTTCATAACATCACATAAGGTCAAAGATTTTAACTTTCAAAAATTAATACAATTATTTGAGCTGTATAAATCTCCCCTAATACTGAAGTCTAATGACCTTAAATCTCAAATACAGGACCTACTGTGACCAATACAGTGGTAAAAGTAACACAGGTTTAAAGACTGGTAAAAACCTCTGTTTAAAACATAGACTGTATCTATGGTTTAAACACAGGTTTTAAATCTTCAAGTGCAGTTAAGTCAATGATGATAAGTAACAGAGTAACAGCCTCATTAAATCAATACAAGACAGCAGAGAATATGTAAACAAAGGCAGATATTGTGTGTGGATGATGTATCGTTGTATTGTAACTTGGAAAAAAAAACATTTACTTTGTCTTGTATCAAAATTAAACTATTGTACATGTATATGAACTTCAAAAACAGCACAAATCTTGGTTTCTTCAATGTATCCGTGTCTCAGCTTATGTTGTATGCAGTGCGCTCAATTCAAACAACCTCATATCTTACTTTTGTGAATCTCAAGCTTGGTGATCTAATGTTTAATTTAAGATGACTAAACTATTATTTAACCGTGTCTGCTGGCAATATTGATGTTAACCTTTCGTTTCCCTTTTCTCCGCTTTCACAGACTTTACTTTCTGAGAGTTCAGCTGGATTTACAGAGCCAGACACAAGTCATAATAACTTTTCATCATTTTGTAAAGTGATGTCTGCAAAGTTCTGCAGATTTCCTGATTTTCTGTCTGAGGTCGAAGTGATGTTTAGTTTTAAAATCTTCCTCTTGTCTAGAGAGTATGATAATATCATTTTAATGGACTGTGTCTCCTTTTTTATGGTGCACAGTAAGAATGTAAATACTGTGTTCCTTTTCTCAAAACACACTTTGTTTGTTATCAAGAAAATTCCCAAAATTGGCACAAGATTGAGAACTGGGTGACGACCTGGGCCCTGTAGATGTGACTGCTACATGTCCCTACCAAACTTCTGCTGGCTGCCCAAATTCATGATGGGTTGATATGATCCTTGCTCATGATAATGGAAAAAAATTGGGCAGGGGTCATTATCAATTTTCACTCTCTCTTAAGCATCTGATTTTAATTCCCCTGCAGCAGGAACGGCAAGGAAAAAAATCTATTTTTCAATGTTAATAAAGATAATGTACCATTAGCTGATTTTAGGGGACAGCGTGTGAAATTCATGTGTGGATCAGTAACACCCTGAATAACAGTCCACTGTTCATAGTTTCCAACAAGAAGAATAGTCTAAATCAGTGTGCTTCAAATCCAGTTGATTCATGATCAAAGGAAAGTGAATAGCAAATCTGTGTTAGCAACCTCCTTTGTCAGTATCTAGAAGGATTAAATGATTACAGTCATGCAACACTGAATTGTGATTGAGTCTTGATCAGTGACAGTATCAAATTAATCCAACAAGATATTCATTCATGAGCTGCAACAAGAAAAAGTCTGTAACAAGACCTGCTCAGCAGAATAGAAATAAGACTTAAATATCTGTACATAAAAGAACAATCTGTACTCCGTATTTGAAAGACTGCTCAACAGTACAAGTTACTGGATATTGTACAAGTACAGTATCCAAGTTGTAATTGTTAATTCCTGTATCTGTGTATGTTTTGCATCACTATGGGGACTTTCAGATTATTTTGGGAAATAAGTTTATTTTTTCTTGCCAAACCTTAGATGAGAAGATCAATATTTAGCGTACAGACGAGTGGTCATCTGTACGCTAAATACGAGGCTACAGCTAGCAGTTAGTTTGCTTAGTGATCCGTAATTTTGCAAAAACAGCATGTTGAGGTTTTACAGGAGGCTAAACAAACAACATATAATGTGTTAATTAATGAGCTTTACAGGTGCTGGTAAGCAAATTTTGTTAATATTGGACAGAGCCATGCTAACTGTTTCCAGCCTTTATGCTAAGCTAAGCTAATCTAACTAGCTTCAGATAGCATCCAACTCTCTTTCTGTCCAATACTATTTCCCAAAATGTCAAACTATTCCATGAAGAGATTTTTCAGCTTTAATCATTTATTAGTAACATTAATGTGGACATTAATATGGACATTATTGTGTGCGATTTCAACATGTTGCTGCATTTCTCTGGAGTCAGTTTACACTGCAGCAACACAGGTATCAAGTTGCTGGGAGGAAGCAGTATAGTGCACAAAGCCAAACAAAGAGCGAAGCACAGCATTTCAATAGCAACATCGAATGAAACAACCATTTCAACATTTTGGTTACTGAAAAAAATCTGCTCTTCAATATACTCATCTGTATCCATAATGATGCTGCAAATTGCGTAGTTTGCTGCATGAGCGCTTGTTGTGGCACTCCTTTATGTCTGCCAGTGTTAATGGATACTTCACAGCAATTTTATAACAATATGTGGCCTGACATCTGTCAAAATAGCTTTTAAAAAATGAATCTCAGTGTTTTTAAACGACTTGAAGCACTAGGTTGTTGAGAAGGGTTAATATAAAAAGTATTCAAATGACAGCATCAGGAATATTGTCAGTTATTAAATTGACTTTTTTTGCATGGGCACAGGTACCTGGCCTACTTATTGTGAGTCATCTACACTGTCTGGTGCTAAAAGAGCCCTTAAAAAAACAATCAAGCCTGGATGGTTGAAAGGCAACAGCCTGAGGGCTACAGACTCAGAAAATATTGCTTCAAAGAGTCAGACTAGTTTGAACTGGGCAGATAATATTTAATTGTTAATAGGTGGTAAATGTGAAAGTCAAAGTGAAAGACATCACTTTAAAAATTACCATTAATGTGAGTTTGATCAAGGCTCTTACCCCTAGCTGCTCAACACTATCATCATGTTGAGCATGTCAAACACTGCATGTCTAAATACAGCAATCTGATATTCCAAGAAGTTAAAAAAATGAAAAGTGAGTATGTCAGTTTCATTACAGTTGCAAATCAGATAGTGGAATGAAGGCATGTGCCGCATCCACAAACATCAAGTCTTATGTTTCGTGTCTACAACAACTCGCAAAACATTTGGGTCTCATCTGACGGTTTTTATTAATGGAAACTCAAGGGAAATCTGTTTGTTGGCTAAGTTCGTATTACTTTCAACCATATGCAGAAATGTTTACAACTCAGTGGCGGAGAAAGAGAGAGATTGTGGGGGTTATGTGTATTGGGTATTTCTATCTCACAATGCCGACTATTGACAAATTCATTAAAGATGCATCCTGTTTCTGTCTGGGTGCCTTAAGTAACAAATAGTAGCTCAGGGGAAATCTGACTGAAATAGTTGTATGTGTCGGTTTCATAGAGATATATCTTCCTGTTTCCTCAGGGAAATCTTCTGATCAAAACAGAAATCTGACTGGATCATCTGCTAACTCGCTGCTGTTATCAGGACGACAGATGTGTCAATAAAGTTTGTGGAAATCTATATATTTGTTTGAGTCTGTCCCGCTGAAACCTACAATATCATTTTTTAGTAAAATTGAAAAATGTGCTAGGTTTAAAGTAGGCATTGGGGGAATGAGCACTTCAAACCTGGCACTTCCAATCCTGGATTTAAAGAATGGGATGAAAGTGGAATTACTTAGATTATTGATCTATATAATGATGACAAGCTTCTCATATTTGAGGAATTACAACAAAAGATTTCCACTTTTTGAAATATCTACAAATACAGAATTGTATAGCTAAAGCACAGCATAACTCTAAAAACTAAAAAAAAGTAATGAATCACTAAATTTCTATCCTTTATTCACTGTTAATATCCCACAGCCATGACTGATCAGTACAATAATAGCTTGGACAAAATAGGGCAATTTATAAAAAAATTTTAATACCATGTTCAAATTTTACTGGATAATATGTAACTACATGTTTGTTACAAGATCAGTCCCAACATCTCAGACCAGTGCATGAAATGTAACGAAGATAATATTGTAAAATACACACTATTATACAATACATATAATACAATAACTATACAACTGCTGTGTTTTGGAAAAACCCACTAAAACCCTCTCATAACTACTGTTTACAAGGTGTTTTTACCTGTCTATGGAAAAACTGTCATTTGCAATAAGGAGAAAACCCAACCACTTTGAAAAGAAATGGAGATCACTCATTGTTTTCCTCAAAAATAATTCCACTGAGGATTCCTAAACACAAGAAGTCAATTTGCTTTAAAGTACAAAGCAATAACTTAAAGGTACCCTGCAGAGTTTTTGACTCACCAGTGGCACTATGGGACAATGTTTTTACAAATGGGTTCCAGTTGGGGTTTTTTTTTGTTTGTTTGTTTGTTTGTTTGTTTTTATGCACGAATACAAGGACGCTCATGCACACGCCCAGATGCATGGTGACTTGATTCACATTCCTGCCTGTGGTTTCAGAGTATCCCACTGATCTACAGGTGGTGGTAACACGCCTGCAACAGCAGGGAGGAAGAAGACTGAGCAAGTAAACATGGATGTAAGAAATGTGTTGGGTTTTTTTTTAATTATTATGTGGAAGGAAATGCTTCCAACATGATTGTTAGGCCTCAAGAATTCACACAATGTGTTTTGGTGAGCGACTCTTCTTGTAAACAAAGTTTCTGTTTACATTCAAAGTCCATATGGCAATTTTAAGTAATGTCTTGACAAACTGTAAACCTTTATTCATTTACATATCTTTTTTTTTTTTTAAATATTTTGTTGCCTTTGTCCTTTTTTAATGCAAGTTTTCTCTCTTTTGATCATAGATATAAAACTGAATAAATAAAATGGTTTTAAAAAAGTTTGTCTTGTTTATCTCCTGTCACATTAATATTTGGTGCTACCAAAGTGCTGTTGGTTAACAAAGAGCTAAAAGTCAAAGACACTGTAAGCCTACTTGATGGTTAAGCCTCCACAAGTGCCCAGATACTTCATATCACATTGGCTTTTCTCTCAGTTTGATCTCCCATTTCATTCTGTACACAGAACCGCGGCTCAGGGGAAATCCTCTGACCATCACCATCATTACTGGGAAGTGATTAAGAGAAATGAGCAGCCGTCGCCCAAACATCTGTGACAGCTCTGTTAGCCTTTTTGGATCCTGTGAGGGGGAACCTGAGTCAAAGTCATCACATCCACCAGCTGTCACCAGCGGGCACGCACACTCATGAGGGTGGCTATTGTGAGATTTTTGACACCTTTATTGGTGTCTGTACGTCAAGTTCAAACAAATAAACTCTAATTTTAGCCTGGTTGTAGCTACTTAGTCGGATTCAATTTTTTTCTCATGATATCACATTTAAAAGCACTGATGCATCTGGCTCCAAATTTAAACACAAGCTGGCAGGACTGCAAGCATCTTGTAGAATAATAACACAATACTATAGGCTTTTACAAAGTCAGGATTTAAAACAAGACGTCCCAATTGGCTGTTCACAGGCGGATTAAATATCAGCCCAGCCAAAAAACAAGCTATGCTCAGGGTCCTACTTTGTTTTGAAATCCATACATTCAATGTATCTGTTCTTTTATGGCATTGAAATGAAATAATTGAAAGTGCACATGTTGTTTTTGCTTTTATCTGAATCATACAACAGACCTTGAAGCTAGTCCACTGGGTGTCTTAATGGATAAGCAATATGAGGAAAAAAACAAAAGTGTTTTCAGTCTTTACGCCCAACCTCTGTTACATGTCATCCCTTGTCCCTGCAATGCTTTCACATAAAGGCCTTTAGAAATTTAGAGTACCTAGTCAGGTGGAATGCCAATATACGCTGTGATGCTTCACACCACAATGAGATTTTTATGTGCATTTGAAATAGCAAACTGCAAAAAATAAACTAAGGCAGAATTAACACCAACCTTCTAGCAGCTGTTGCCTTGCAGAGTGCTCTCACCGGATTCAGGAGAGGGCAGATGCCAGAGGAGAAGCCTGAGACATAAACATTGTCAGAGTACTGAGGTACATCGTTCAGAGGAGCCGCAACTGGACCAAAGGTTGACATTTTATAAAATGCACCTGGATTCTCCCCTTTTGACTTGATATTAAGGTGCTTTTTAAATTTTCTACATGCTCAAGAACACACTGTATTTAATCAGGTTTTCATCTAATAGCCAGTCAAGTTTTCAGGAATTCAGAAGAAATATATTTTCAGACTTTGGACTGTGTTCACAGGTTTTGGTTAGACTGAAAGAGGCTTGAGATTGTGAAAGTTAAAATACTTTTAGAGAACCATGGAAATACCTGCTTTATCATTTTCAGGGTCATAGGGGGGGCTGAGAGCTTTTCCCAGCATGCACTGGGAAAGCTTAGGCATTGGAGGATGTGGGGAGTATACAGAACAGGGCAGATATATTGAACTTTTATCACACGCCCAGTGGGATATGATGTTCAGATGACAGGGGCGATGCAAAAGACTGAGCTAGAAATTGAACCAGTGAAAGGGTATGTAGCTATTTATAGCTTAAGCTAAATCAAACTCATCTAATTAAAAACCATATTGATATAGTCTACCACTGTCAGTGTATTTAGAATAATATTAACATGGGTAATTTTTTGAGATAGAATGTTGACTTTTTTGCATGGGACACGTACTTTAACTTTGGGTCAATTGTCCAAACAGAGTATATTAGCTCTGCAAATGGAATGAAGCCCTCTTTATCTGTTTTAGGCGGTTTAACGAATACTCAATTAAAGATGCACCTCAGGTCAGATCAAAATGACAAAAAAGTATTAGAGCCAGGAAGCTCCTAGACCTTTATTAATGTGAGGAGACACCGATCCACCACACCTACCCTGTGCATCCACTGTTCACTGGAAAATCGCCAAAATCTCCATTACAAGATGTGTCAGTAAAAGCACCAGTCGGCATGTTTTTTGCTGCATATATCTGTGTAAGCAAACTCTTTTGTAACTTATCTTGGAGACACACTCCTCCTGCTCAGGGGTTTTGGTCTAAAATGGCCACTGTATTGATTGGAGTGCTCTTTTAAAGCCTTCATTCAAAGCACATGATTGCATAATTGGCCTGACGCCATATAAGATGTGTGAAGGGTGCAATCATGTGAAGTGGAGAACCTTTAGACACACCGGCTCGATTAGAAGCTTTTTTTTTTTTTTTGCAAGTTTCCTTTTGAGCTCACTTGAGTCAAATAAAATATTCAGGCTTCATCCCTGCAAGCTGATGACACTCCGGATGGAATTTTTCTGAATGCACACTCTGCCTTTCTCTCTCTCTTTCTCTCTATATCTCTGTAACACACACACACACAAACACACACACATCCACATGCACTCAACCCCAACCTCCAATGCCACAAACGTACACTGTTTGTCTATGTGCTCTGTGTGCTACAGATAATCTTTACGAGGCAGAGACCCCATTGAGAGTATTTATAACCCAATCAGACGGGTATTCAACCTTTTCTTCTCCTCTTTCCCCTGTTTCTGCCCTTGCAGATGTGTTAAATGTGTTAATGTTAAAGCTACTAAATCAACACATCAACGTGAGATCCACATTAGCCTAGCATGCATATGCGTGCACAGATGTGTGTGCATATCCTGTATGTTTATGTGGCAGCCGGAGGTGATTTGCGGAAGAAAATTTTTAATTAAAAAGTCATTATTGCCTATATCAAAACTAACATGTGAGTCGGTTAACTACAACTACACAAAGGCATGAGAGATGAAAAAGCCGTGTGAGCACATATGTACATGCACGTGCCTCTCTGAGGCTCTTTCAGCCAATAATTACAGTTGTTTAAAAAAAAAATAACAACAACAACAATAACAACAATGGAAGAAGTATAGGGCAACTTTGTCTAATGCCTCAGGCTACTGGCAAAAGGAAAAAAATGATAGAAAAAGAGATTAAAGTATGTTTTAAGACAGGTGATGGATTCAGGAAATAGTGTGCCAGCCCCAAAAATGATGAGTATTTTTAATGTACAAAAATAAAAATGTTATTACAGTACACGGCTCTGTGGAAATAGTCTGTACCTGCAGAAATGTGTTACTTTATTAGGCACACAAAATTGTTTCTGCTAACCTCTTATGTAATAAATTGTGGTTATTACCAGCCAGGCAACCATCATAAGAATTTAAGTGTCCTGAAAATGTCAAGTTTGATTCTTTTTTGGAGTCTGATCTGTTGACTTTATTTACTGAAAAAGTATTTCAGCAGATGAGCATTTTGAGAGATGGAATTGTGTGAGAAAAAAAAAAAAAAGTTTTAACAATTTTTATGTGATCAGGAGACAAAAATGACAGCAGGAAAGTAGGAAAACAAGAGCGCTCCGATCAACACGAGCATACGGTAATCAAACCCAAATCCTGAACGATGACTTCCTTTCATGTACTTTATGTGATTCATTCATGCAAATGAGCGTTAGGGTGGCGGGCCATGAGTCACACGAGCCTGCTGTTGGCTAAGTGTGCACCTGCGTCATAAGAAACATCCCTCTTGACTGAAGAGTTGTTCAGATCTGTGATCATTCATAAATTACAAATCACAGTGAAATTGGCTTGCCTCTCCCTCAATCTGCTGCATCCCCATTAGATACATCGATAGTATGAGGAGAGAAAAAAAGCTTGTGTGTGTGTGTGTGTGTGTGTGTGTGTGTGTGTGTGTGTGTGTGTGTGTGTGTGTGTGTGTGAGAAGGAGGAAAATGGGTTTTACATTGTGCAAACCATGCATCAAGGTTGACCACTGTCATCAGCGGTGGCTAATGGCCCTATGATTACATGTTAGTACGCCTGTCACTGGCTGGGAAATTACAGAGACGAAAAGTAGCATGTCATCTCTGAAGAGATTTGAATTTCAGTCGTTTTTTTCCCCCCACTTTTTCTCCAGAGTTTGATTCTCATCTGAGGTCCCAAATTAAAAAGAATAGATGGTCATTCGCTCTTGCCTGAGATGCAGAGCCATCCTTTCTATTTTATGACAACAAAATTCAATGTTGTTGACACACCTCATCAACACCCCGTTGTTTCCTCTTTGGCATGCTACATCTATCAAGTGCTTTAGTTCCTGCACGGGCAGACCACACATCAATCACACACTGATTTGTGAGTTTCGCATGATTCGGATATACCTGTGGGGAATGTGCTGGAACACTGCATGAACGATGGGACAGTGTATACATGTATCTGAGGGTTGGGAGGTGTGTGTAATCCTCATGATTAACAGTCTTGGACACACTTTGTCGTGTGTGAGAGAGAGTTTTCATTTTCTGTCATTAAATCAGTCAAATTACATGACAGAATGTTGTTTATGGCAACGCGTCGTAATTTTGATCCAGTCACAGTGCAGCATCTAAAATGTGGCCGTAAACAAGGTGGTTACGGCTGATCTGTGACACAGAGTCTAGTATAAATCCTGGGAGCTGTAATTAAAATTGAATGAGAGGAATATTGAGGTGAGGACATACAGGAAAACAGAGCACTGGCTGAAATTGGTTGCACTGTACTTGACAAAATAGCAATCTATGAAAACGTGCACTGGTGAATGTAAAAAATAAATTATGAAAATTAAAAACAACGGAGAGGAATCCCCTTACCTTCTTGATATTCAAAACCGATTTCATGATTTCTTGCAGGAGATGCTGGCTTGTTAGAATGTTAAATATTTTAATACTCATTGCATTTCTGATGGTGCAAAACAAGATGGGAGATGAAACAGATGACATATGGCAAAGGTCAAAACTTTCTGCTGGGACCAGCTGAGCTGTTTCCATTCAATCATTAGTGTTTAACTGCTTGCTGCTGTCATGGTTTGCATGAACGTCATGGGGAGCCGTTTGCAAAATATCGTGGAGCAGATGCCCCTCAAAAGGCAGTAAAAATGTTCCATGGTTGAAATGGTTGATCTTTATAAATAACTCATGATGTAATCTGCCATTTTAAAAGTTGTATGTGTTTCAGTAAACAGCTTGATGTTCTTTTTTAATGAAATTGTTTCACATTTTTGTCTTAAATAAGTTAAAGCGAGGCTATATAATTTTTGAGAAAAGGAATAAAACATTCTTCCCCTTACAATTGAAAGGTTGAATTCCTAAACATTAAAACACTTCCTTGCTTTATTAGCTTATGGTGGCTAATGTTAGCTAATGTTAGCAAAACATAGGTAAATACTGAGTTCACTGACTTCCTCCACTATTTAGCTTTAGTATTAGCATTTAACATTATGCCATAATTGTCAGGTGTAGCCAGAGTGTCTTTGGTTTAGCAAATATTACATAGTCTCCTTTACATTGATGCTTAAGAAAATAATTAGAAGTTGGATTATTTTCTACAGTGCAGCAATCAAATTGCAAAGTAAATGTTATATTGAGGCACAGAGACTACAATTCTTTCTTTTTTTGAAAACTTATGTGAAGTAAACATCAAACAAAGGACATAAAGCAAAATGTAAAGCTATTTCAAGAGCAATCCTGTTCTACAGAGTCCCTCTCTCTTCATGTAGGACTCCTACTGTTAGTAGTTCACTTCTGCAAAACCTGACTGAACCCCCGACAGACGAACATAAAGAACAACATGCTTCCTTGTTTCCAGCAGACTCTTCAATTCATAATTCATACGATATATAGTTCCAGTTTCTGCCTGCCTGCTTTTACAATAATGAAACTGAATACTGTTACAGTATGTGGACCATTATGGTCTAAAGGGCTTTGTAATGTCAGGTGTGTGTGTTATACAGGTTTAGGGTCTGACAGACTCTTCATCTAAATATCAGCTGAATGACATTCACTTCCTTTCAATAATGAATATAACAGGAAATAGGATGCCTTGTGGCCTAGTTGCATTGGTAAAGACGTGTTTTTACATCTAGCTTTGAGGAGGGTGTCTGAAAACTTTTGTTGAATCCATCTTCGCGTTAATGTTTGACCCTCTAACATTACAAAAGGTGTTTTAGCATGTGGTTTTGCTTCCTTTGGGCAAGCAGAGATCATGGGGATTTTTTTCTTTCTTTTCAACTATTAGAAGTGACAATTCTCTGTTACAGTTTATACATTTGTATATGAAAGGAGAATCTGCGGTCTTTATGCAAGACAAAATAAAAGGGTCCCTTATATGTAGACCGCATGCTGCCGGAAACATGCTAGTTAGCTCAGCATGCAATGTCAAAGCCACATGTGCTTGGTCGTCTAAAGCCTGGTCATTTTGATTATAATTTGTAAGACTAGTGGATTTAGATAAGCAGGGATGATGGCTGGACTACAGATCGGGCCATGACATTCAGATGATACTGCCTATCACGTCAGTTGGGCAAGTCATTGTACTGTAGCCTAAGCAGATACAACGAAGGCCTCGTTAAGCCACTGAGTGTCTGCACTTTGCTTGGGTGAGTGGAGGATTGAAGGGCAGCTTAAAGGGTACGTTAGGCCAGGGTTAGATAATGGTGTCACCTGTCACAGGGCCCGGTGGATTTATGATGGCACAGCCTGACACCCACTGCGGGGCCTTATGATAGGTCAAAGCATCATTTAACATTAGTACTGGGCCTCTATATGTAGGAATGCTCAACTAAACTTTGACAGCCAGCCTGCCCAGTATATATAAAGGTTGAATAAATAAATAAATTTGATGTGTATTGATTAAATGTGTATAACATTCAGACTAAGTCTAGCTTGTATAGCCCCAACTTTTGCATCAAGGCCTCAGCAGCTTTATTTCTCCAGCAAAGAGCTGTAAAGGTTGAGCCCTTCTGAAGGCTGATTACCCTCAAAAGACTTGCAGTTTAATCTTCAGAGGTGCCCCTCTTTCTCACAATCATCTTATTTTTCATGGTCTATAGAAGAATTGACTACAGCCCATGAATGGTGAAGAGGTAAGAGAACAAGACAAGTAGCCTTTTAGTAAAGATATTTCTTTATAGTTAGATGGAATCTGCCTTGAGGGGTTAGAGCTTTCTTCATTCAAGGTCGACCTGAAAACGCAGCCAATATGACATGAGCCTCTGTCTTCAAAGTAACTGAAGAGAAAATCCAGACTCAGTTATAGTTCCTGTACACCTTGCATGACAAAGTGTCTCGTAACCAGATTGTATCTAGATGTGATTTAACCTGATTTCATTTACACCTGAGATCTGATCGCTCTGTCCAGCTCAAACAACTGAACATCACATCCTACTTTTGTTTGCGCAGGTCCAAAAAACAAAAGCAAACAAACAAAAAAAGATGGTAGCTATCCATGAAGCTGCACTATTGTATGGACTTTTGCTTGCTTTTCGAAGCAGAGGAAAAAGCCAGTACTTGGTCTCGTCTTGACTCCATCCACAAGTGTCTTGAACAAGTGAACATCCATAACTTTCTTGCTGCTTTCTTGCTAGTAGCTTAGCTTGCTAACTGGCTAATGGCTGCTACCTCGCTGGTTTGGAACAGTTGCAGGCAATTACGTACTTCTGCCCACGTAGTTGTTGTATGTGAACTGACAACGCAATTGCATTTACACTTGTGTTCAATGTGGTCACAATGCGTCCCTGACCACCTCTGGAGGTGGTTTAGCCGATCGAATCACAATCCATCCTCAATGCGTCTTGGGTGCATTTACATGTGTCAAGCACTATCCGAATGCAATCTGATCACTTAAAATGCATTTTATTGCAAGATGTAAAGAGGGTCTTACTCTTGATCAATCTGTGATGTTTTGTCTTCCAAATTATTTTGTGATTTCCCAGAATGCCAAACAACAACCTCATAGAGCAGAATGGGCTTTCCCAGTTGACAAAGTTGTGCTTTATTTAAAATGTGAAACAATCTAAGGCTGTATGATCTGTCTTTGACTTTGAGTTGAAGCTGTAGATATGAGCTATACTTGAACAGACAGAGGTGAAAGGGTTAATCCAGTAAACCCTGCAGTGTTTCTTGCACTCAATAATGTGAACCAATGCTCATCAGTGAGGTGTTACTGGATGATCTGGTCTAGTTTGCTCAATACAGACTATACACGTCCTATCCTATCCATGTGTAATAAGTTTTGATTTATTCATTTTCAGTGTAAGCAGTTTAGGGGCCAGATGCATAAATGATGCATATGCACAAAAACCATGCATATGCCATTCCCCACAAATAAACTGGTATTTATAAAAGCATAATGTGCGTTGAGAATGTGCGCACCTCACACATTCTTCAGACCAGGCGTACACATGTTTTTCTAAAGCGATCTGAGGATAATGTGATGAGGTGGAGATGAAATATAAGCCGAGAGACGTAATTTTTTAGTAAAACATTTTTTGTTTTGGATGATAATCAGCTGCACTGACCATGTGATTGTTTTTTGCGTTTACATGGAGATTTGTAAAATGCCAATCAAAGGCACATTTACATATGTAATATTGATTATTTTTCAGTAATTAATTTGATCATTCTTTTAATTTACGTAGGAGTCACCATTTTTTTGCTGTTAATATTCTTTTTATTTTATCTTTAGTTTTGACACACCTTGTAAACCCGGTTTAGATATGAGCGTTACAAACTAATCATAGCCGCACAGCCACCTGTAATGACTGTTCAGCTGTTAGAGAACCTCGTTGGTGCAACACAATCATTTGTTTCATTGACAGGTGTAAAGACTGGTGGAGCAGGTGGCGAATTGATATGAAAATGGCTGGTTCAGGGCGTGTCTTCAACCATTTATGGCTCATTGTGGGAGTGGAAATGAGGCTCATGCACGTGTGCCCAGTTTCACAATGACTCACAATGAGATTTATAAAACACAACCATGCATATGTACAGCTTTATAAATCTGATGAAAACAATGCATATACATATTTCTGGCTTTGTGCCTACACAGTTTTAGTCATGAATCTACAGAGTTTTATGCATCTGGCCCCTTGTTGGGAGGAAAAAAAACAGTGTTTTGTTGAGCACCAGTATAAAATGGGGCAGTAGTAACCCAGAGGTTACAGAGGCAGGGTTGTGCCTGGAAGGACACTTTTTACATCTCCTAAAAAATAGAGAGGGGTGGATGAATAAGTAGTACTATTCTCTCATTTGGCAATATACTGCCACAAGGCCCTGAATTAAGGCACTGAGTTCTCAGCTCAGTGGAGCTGCTGAGTTGCCAAAAAAAAAAAGGCGCCTGTACACTCTAAGCTTGCCGAACAGCGTCTGAAACCCCTTTTCTCCATAACTTTCCCACATCAGAATTGGAAAAGTTTTTGTAACTTTCAGAAACTGACAGTATGACATTCACACTCATTTCATGCCATTGTCTCTGCTACTAGCCTCGCAACCTCATGGTGACAACAAGACAATAGAGGGTCACTGCACCCGGCCCCCCGTAAAAACCACGACTTGTCATTTTTACACCTTGGCTTTTGGTTTTGATTAAAAAAAGCAAGATAAAAAATGATATAGGCAGATTTTGTTACCTTTGGACAAAGTCAGGCTAGCTGTTTCCCCCCGTTCCTGGTCTTTCTGCTAAGCTAAGCTAACTAGCTGCTAGCTGTAGCTTCATATTTACCATACAGACACAAGAGTGGTATTAATCTTCTCATCTAAATCTTGGCAAGAAAGCAAATAAGCATATTTCCCAAAATGTTGACCTATTTTGTTACACATAGAAGCACACATCTACAACAGCTTATATGAGCATACTTTAAAGTTATTATTCACATAATTAATGTGCTTTGACAAGTAGAATCTTTTTGGTGTCACAGCAGGCACTATCATCTCTGTAATTTTAAATATTTAGTTCAGAGATCTGCTATCCTGTAGGGCTTAAGGGTTAAACACTGCTGATCTTTGCAGAATTATGGTAAAAGTGTGTCGTTGTGAAATATGAATAAGTGTGTAATGAGCAGAGTTGTTTCTATCATCACAACATCACATTTGTGGTACACAGTAAGGTTGCATGAAAAACACAGTTCTGACTGACAGCCTGTTGACTAAGCCTCTTGTTTACACTTTGTTCATTTTTGATAAATGCTTCCCTTTAAGTCAATAAGTAAATCTTACATCTATGAAGCAACGAATAATAGATTTCTGGCCTGATATTCTACTCCAAACTCCAAATAACAAAACCTTTTTTTTCTCCCTTTGATTGATGGAAACAGCGTGACGTTTCAGTAATTAATTGCTAGTCACAAGTCATTTGCATGAAAAATGAGGATCTTTCATTGTATTTATCAGGAATTATAGGATCCCTACCATATCATTGAAAGATGGATGTCAGAAAGTTTTGCTATGAATGGAGGAGAGCTGGATCAAACATTTCCAGCTGTGAGAGAAATGACAGACACGCGACACAATAGAGGAATACGTGTGCCTGTGTGTTTGCGCAGGTATCCAGAGAAAGTGGTGGGGGTTAAATGAGAGGGTAAATGGGGAGATTGGGGTGAAAGTGAGAAAGAGGAAACAGGAGGGAGCGAGAGGGGGGAGAAGCCGAAATAGAGCGGAAGGGAGTAGTGAGGGAGACAGGAGAGGTGCGAGAGAGAGAGAAAAGGCTTAGCGGGAGATAAGGGAGGGAGAGACAGAGCAAGGGGGAGGTGGAGATGGAGAGAGGAGGAAGGACAGAATGAGAGAGATAAGGACTGGCAGTTAAGAGGGGCAGCCTGCTGATGTGGATAGCTTGGGGAAAGCACATCTAAACACAGCAACTCCCCTGCTCGGGGGAATTATTTCCCCCAAAAAACTCATCTATCCTTCAAAGGTAACCATAACAAAAAGGTACAAAAAATTTGCCAGCACTGGCTTTCTTTGTTTTTTCCAAAAGAGATTTTTTGCTTTTTACTAAGCCATAAAGGCTTTTTACAGCCATTTTTCTCTTCCATGTGATAGCAAATCTAGTCACTAAAAGATAAAAGATGTTATCCTCTCTGAGCTGTTCATCAAATACGTGACTTAGTTTACAGATAAATGTGATTAAGCCATCTTGATTACCCCTTTAACCCAGCAGGGGCCCATTTGTGAAGCCTTGGCACCAAAAGGGTTTCTGTTTTCATGCTTACTGTGAATTTGCACATAAAGTAGCTTAAATGGAAATGACAGAAATGTGAAAAAAAACATTCCTAATAAGTTTGAAATAGTGTATCAAAACCTGATTCTGGGAATTACAGAAAGAAAAAAAGAGAGAAAAATGGCTAATTATTGAAAATAACTACATTTTATGCTTGGCTGAGGTGGAAAAGTTGGCAAAAAAAAAGTTAGAGAAAAACAAAAGGGAATAAACAACACCAGACAGCAGAATCACCCAGAAGGAAAGAGGTGCTTGTCCTCTAGATGTTTTTAATTGCTTTTTAAACTCAACTGGACTCATTGCCAGTGGGACATGCAAAGGTAGACTAATACTGTGTCTTGATACTTTTTGCTGTACAGTGGTTGAAGGCTGATTGGGTGACAACTGGAACCAGTAAACATCTTTTTGGTAGTTTTTAAAAAGTAGATATTACAGGCAAAATAGAGAGCTGAATGCATAAATTCTAAAAAAAAAAGAAAAAAGATTTCTTGGCTACTTGGGGGCAGCATAAACAAGCTGTGAACACAACATTGACATAATATGGCAAACTTGTTAGCAAGCAGCTGCTTATTCACATATCCAGCAAATACGGAGAGACATTAGCATTCATTTTGAGTCGTGTTTCTGGCCACATGGTGAAAGAAAATCCAATATTCACTCTCTTAGCTCTGTTTTTGGTTCACCAGCTACTTGTTAACTTGTCTGCCTGCTGTTAAGTGTTGGGCAAGTATTGTACAATAGGTTTATCAGAGCTTTTTAACCTACAATAGCTGCCTGCTGCAGCTGACAGCTGACAGTATAACAGCAATGAGAGCCAGCCAAACGATTAACAATGATTTGAAAATAGTTTATAGTTAGTTATAGTTTTGCTTGTTCTCACTGCAGCCTGCCTCGATCATGACTAATTAAGAATCAGATGGTCTAACAGGTCTTGCTCTTAAATGGGTTTTCTCAATGATAGGAACTTATGATTTTCTCAGGGGTTCCACAAGGGTCAATTATGGGACCTTTACTGTTTTATTTATGCACGTTCTCCCACCTAACATTATAAAGAAACAGTATTTCCTATCATGCAGATCACACACAGACGTACATTTTTCTGTCTTCTGATGATGTTACACGCAAACTTGTAAACTGTATTAGTAATATCAATTACTGGATGTCAAGAATTTTCCAGCTAAATAAAGACAAGACTGAAATACTTGTTTGGAAACTAGGTTTGAAAAACCAGACAGGAAATGTATTCACAAAAAGAATCACTGTCTCAGTCAGGAACCTCAGAGTTATTTTGGATTTGATCTTAACTTTGAAAGTCATGCCAGTAACTTGAGCAGGACAGCTTTTGATCACTTTAAAAACTTGCTTCTAAGAAGCTGGTTCTTGCATTCACACAAAAACTAATGTTGAGTTTAGCTGTAATGAAATGTTCTACATATATAAAATTAACTCGCCTATTATAAAAATATTGAGTAAAGCCACTTTAAGGCTAAATACTAGCTTCTAACCACTTAGTGAGGATATTATTTGCAATTTAAGGATAAATAACTTCATCCACAAGCAACACCAAATTCTTTGTTTAAGCCAGTTGATAGAGGAACACAGTTAAGGCAGCAGGAGAAGTTAAGTGAGGAATGGTTTAGACAGGAGTGTTTATCATGCAGAGGTGCAATCAGCCTCAGCTTCTAAGTGGCACTGATACAAAAGAAAGGATAATTAGTGGGAAAGCCTGTTGTGTGTGTTTACGTGTATGACTGTCTGATGTTTGTGGGCATGCTTTAGTGTCTCAACAACTCGGCAAAGCTGGCGCATTATATTTCTTCAGTCATATTTGTTGCTTTCCAGGAATTATTTTGTGCAAGCGTCTGTTTTTTGCTGTCTGTACTTTGCATCAACCTGATTTTTTACACATCATAAATTTTACATGTGGATGGAGAGAGGGATGCTTTAGTAACGTCAATATAAGAGAGTTTTTGATATGGAAAAGTGCAACTCAAGCCCCTTACAGAAACCCCCACACTCAGTTTTGTACAGTGCATTCTGGTCAATTGAGGCTGACAGTGGACAAATAGCTTCTGCCTGACACCAAAACCTGACACTTGAACTGCAGATGCTTTTAGCTGTGCTGGAAATAACATACAACACATTAGAACAAAATGGACCAGGAGAAGAACTTACATCACCAACAGTTAACAGTTCTTCAAAAGGGATACTCCAGTGATTTATTATTACATCTCCATATAGTTGTGGGACTTGCAAGAAACAGATAGATAAAAATGATTTAAAAAAAGAAGTGTCAAAACTGATGTAGTAGAGGCTGAAATATCCTGACATTTAGTCCCTTGTATGAGCGATGAATAAATAACACTGGATCCTACAATTCCTATAATGCCACTTAATAACATCCACCATACAATCAAGTTCCAGTGTTTCCCACAGGATTTTGTGAGACTGTGGTGGGTGGACCTTGGAAATTTTGTACATTTTAACATTAAATGCATCAATCTGGTGCACTATGAGAGTAAAATTAAGAGGCTGGATGTATGAAGAACTTTGTGCTCTTATAAAAAATTTCATCATTAACACATTGGTTGTACAGATATGAATGTGATTACACAGCAAATATAACCAACTATTATAACTATTTTCTGACATTGTTTTGTTTTCACTACTTACTTCTGCTGAAAACAAGAGGACAAAAAACTAGAGCTGCAATGATTAATTGATTAGTTGATTGACACACAAATAACTATTTCGTATTCAAAACGGCAATTTTGCACCCCTGCAGAAGACATTGTAAAGCTATTTTCGCAGACTGAATAATGCCATCAATTATAAGTAAACAGACTTTTAAGTGTAAAATTGGTTGAGTTGCCCTTTAAGCCCTTAATACAGATGGATTTTTCCTTTAATTTTGATAAATATGTAAATTTAAGTACAGTAAACTTTATGAGCAGATGGATTCATGTTTGCCAAGTTTGACGTTGACATCTGCTACAGAGCACATTAGTTTTTTAATTAGCAAGAAATAAAATCTACACTGGATGATGAGACATTTGAAAATTGTAACATGAGAGTCATCCACAAAAAAAAAAACCCTGCAGCTGTCTGCAACTTGACAACTATTTGATGCATGTTGGTTTCATCTCCATTGTTTCTTTCTTTTCACCTGTCATGTTTTTTGTGGTTTTCCAATTCATTTTGCATGTTTTTGTGGGTTTGTTTTCATTTTCTTCCCAGCTGGAAGGCCAATTTAATTCCATCATGCACGACAACTGAAAAAGAACTAATTTTCCAGGGAGCAGAGTGACAATACAACAGCAACACTGGACAGATGTAAAAAAAGTAGGGCTTGTACATCTTTATTTTCAGCACAGTTTTTTTTTTTCTTTTTTTTGGTGGTGGTGGTGGTTGTTGGGGGTGGGGTGGGGTGGGTAATCCCTACTTTAAAAAAAAAAGGAAGAATTAGAAGAGTGGCGTGATGTTGCTCCCTCATGTAAACTGGTTTAAATAAATCATGTCTCCTCTGAAAGGCTTGGCGCTATTACCCAAGCTTCAGCTGGGAAGAGAAAGGCCTCTCTTATTCTCTTTTTGTCTGCCTATCTAATCTAGATCTATCAAGTGTATCAATCTGTCTATCTCCACATCAACTCATCACTGCTGTTAAACAGCAGAGACAAAAGCATGGTACAAATCCCCCCTTCCTCCTCCCTCCTTTCCTGTCTGTCTTGACTCTTTTTGCCACATCTGCTTACTCTTCCAGCAGAGGAGAATTAAGGGAATTTTTGAATGGCACACCGGCAAACAAGCTGCCCAAAACATCACAGAAACAAAATGAAAAGAATGGGCAGTGAGTACGCTTACTGAAGTCAAAGGCAACTTCATAGCTGAGGCCGACTAGAGGACAGTTTTCATGTTCCTTTTGAAAGTTTCATGCCTGACACTTAAGTCTGCTGTGTTTAAGGATGGTGTTAAATCAACTGCAACAAACCAGCTTTCAGGCCAGTAATCCACAAAAGACTTGCCTGATTTGTGTGAATCTGCCAATGCTGCAAATATGTATTAGTGGAGGTTTTTCCAAAAGGTTAAAGCAGGAGACTTTAGCAAAAAGAAAAACATTAAAAAGAGCAGTTTGATACATTGGGGGAAAAGCTTATTTGCTATTCTTATGCGCTAGTTAAGAACACTACTCTGTCTGTTAAATATGAAGCTAGCTGGCTCTGTCCCAAAGTAACAAAATCCAACTACCAGCACCTCTAAAGCTCACAAATTAGCCTGTTATATCTTGTTTGTTTAATCCATAAAAAAACTGAAGGGTGAAGGTCTTGTCATACCTCAAAGTGTCTCTGAGAGCTATTGTGACGGAGCTTACTGCTAACACGGTCGCCAGCTACAGTAGTTTACTAATGTCTGACTGAAGATTGTGCTCTTTTGTGTATTTCAAGAAAAAAATAACGGGCTAAATTAAGACAGCATTAGTGCGGTAGGGCACATTATATTATAAGGGCTGTTGGTTACCTTGGTTTCAGTTCAATTTCATTATCCTAATGCACTTTCTGCACAGCATCAAACATGTGCCACATACAACACAATGATACCCCAGACTCTCTATTGTTTCATTCTGTGAACCATGATTCTACGTCTTCACCAAACTTCTCCCTGAAACAGAGCGAACGTATACCTTTCTGCCGCTAAGTGTAGTGCATCAGCAAATGCACCATGTTGCTGCTCCGTAATGGAAGGAGCAGGAATAGCTAAGAGGCCTTCCTACATTGTGGTTGGGTGTGTGTGTGTGTGTGTGTGTGTGTGTGGCTGTTGGAGGGCTGGAGGATTTTTCAGAGTATAAATAAAATACGGGACAGAACATTTAGCTGTAACATGTTCTGTGTTGTTGGCCTGTTAAACTGTGGCGGAACATGAGCAGAAAAGGGTTTTCTTTATATATCCAGTTATATGTGTGTGTATGTGTGTGTGTGTGTGTGTGTATGTGTATGTGTTTATGTGCAACAAAATGAGGCAGTCAGACAGACAGGCAGAGAAAGCACATATATTCACATGCTTGTATTTTTGGTTTTAATGGGGCAGCAAGAGCTTTGAAAATAATTATTGGCAGCCAGGAGGGTTGAGTGAGGGTAGGAGAGCAGGTGTTAATTGCTTATTTTCTTAGGGTTGAGCCACAGTGTGTGATTTTTGCCAAACACTGTCTGTCTTTCTTGAGTGCAACATGCCTTAATTGGTCATTCTTGTTGGCAGGAGGAAACATGCAAATCAAAATGCCATTTGGAAACCTTTGGAATACAGTGCAATGACTGGGTGCACTCTGTGTTTCTGTCATATGCTGCTTTGGTGCTTGAGGAAACGTAAATGCCAATTAATTTAGTTTCCAGTGTGCTGCTTGACTTGCGAAAGCTTGTTTTTGTATTTTTGCAGGACAGATCCAGAATATTTAAGAACCCCAAAACCACTTTGGATTTGAGCAGTTACACCCTTGAGGTCTGATTTGAAAACATTTGTAAAAACCATAGACTGTAAATAAAGATGGATGTAGCGAGGTGTGAAGTTACCCATTGGTTTGCATTGGTTCCAATTTGAAGCCCAGAGTTGCAGCTTATAGTCAGCGCCATCTTTTTCGTTTGGAGTCAGGATCTTTGGAATAAGGAGTGTGGATGTTGTCTTTCACGCTCTGGAAACACGCCCCACTACTTTAACTAAATTGTGCTAACTTGGCAGGTATCAAGTAACATTGAACGTACGGAAATATTGCGACAATAGTCCGACTCAGTGCGAGCCCCGTAGCCAGGGAGAGCAGCAGGTGAGCCAACTGTCAATCACAGCTGTCAATCAACGCCCACACTGCAGACATCAAAGCTACTATAAGTCTTCAAGTCTTATTAACGGAGCAAAAATTTCCAGAATGACCACCAGCACACTTATTTAAGGGCGCAGATTTAGTGATTGAGACCATAATGTCTCTTTGAAAAGAAATGACTGAACTTAGTATTTCATGAGAGAAGTGGACGCTTTTTGAATGGGAGTCAGTTGCAGCCAGCATGTAGCGACTGTCGGCGGCATTGCACTTTAAGGCACTTCCACGCATCAGCCTCAAGCTGTGGTAGTTGCTCCTTGGTAAAAACATACTTAAACCTGCTTTATTTATTTTTCAACTTCTTGGAGGGACTGACATATTATCACCTTATAAAGACGATATGGTGAATGTGTTAAGAAACAGTTACACATCTAAAAGACATGGAGTGACATTATCATTCATTTGGAGATGTGTTGAATGTTAATATGTTAATATTCATCTCCTTTTAACACTGTTTTGGTCTCCATCAACTCCTACGGGAAAAATCTGGCTTCTAGCTGCTAAATTCTTCACTATGTTCACCAGCTAGTTACTAACTTTCTTTCTTTCTTGTTGTGCAGGTAGTGTTCAGAAGGTTTTTCAGAGGTTTTTTGCTGAGAGTGAACCAAAGCAGTAAATTTGAGGGCCATATACCAAAACAACAGCTGAAATAGACTATAACACTCAGCAGAGTTGAGGGGAAACGCAGCTTGGGGTGACAATTTTCTGTGGATTCATCACTTCCAGCAACCTCTTTCACATTACTTGTAGCCATTTGAGCCATTTTTAATATACAAATATTGATAAGAGCAGCTTTAACTTTTATGAGAAAACCTTTTCATTTTGCCACTCTGTGTCTTTTTCTACCCTCTGATATAAAACAATAATGATTTTGTCTATATCCAGTTCATAAAAGCTTTCGCGGTCAGCGTTTGAAACTCCCTGCCTCTGGTCACTCTTTTCCTGTAAAGAGTCCTCTAGCTTGCAGGAAGTGATGCATTTTACATTTGCAGTTTGTTTGGAATTAATAAAACATGGAATAAAATGAACAGCAACAGCCGCTACTGCATACAAGGAAACAGACAAAAAAAAGGAACCATCTGTTTTAGGTTTACATGCATATCAATAGCAATAATTTTTAAAAGAATATTTGAGATCTGGGATTTCTTGGTATGGAAACTTGAAGTGACAGGTTATAGCTGCCTCTGATGCCTTTGCAGATAACATTTGTACAGCATTCCTCGTCTGAGCCATGGAGTCATGCACATGTGCCCACAGGCTGAACTGCTGAGTAAATAACAACTAAATAAAAGAGACTGTTGAGCTGCTGATGATGTGCTTACCCACTTTATGCTGGGATTGCATCATGAAAACATCAGCTGTTGCGTTTCACTCGCCCACCAGATTCCACCAGCCGCCACGAGCTGCTGATCTGTAGCCAGCGAACAACAGTGGAAAGACAGATTGCAGTCATCACTTACATGCGGAGCCGAGCGTCTGCAGGAACGACTCTCTCAAAACTTTGTAATGTGCTATTTTGCCTGGGCTTGCATGACCATGAAAGCCAGCCAAACCATAAATAACAAGTGGCAAAACATCCAAAATGAAAATGAGTCAATGTGGGGGGGAAAAAAAAGAAAAAGAAAAAACATTTCAGCTGACGTTCAGGAAACAATTACTTTTGTATAGATGCCAGATTTTGCACAGAACGTGACTAGTTTATAAAATAAATCCCACCGTTCACTCTGCAGAGGAACTTCAAATGGATATCGACAGGTGTTAGAATAATCACCAACCCTCCATTCATAATATAAGGAGGCAATAACACAAAATACTGGCCAAACTATAAATATAAATGCTCGCTGTCAAGTCCACTTGAAGATAATTGACTAGGTGCTACTGAATCCTCCAAACAATAATGCATTATTGAAAATACAAGACAGTAAACAGTGGGCGACTGTATTTGTCATGCCTGGAACATCTGCGTGGAAATAAATAAAATGTTCAGAGGGAATGTTGTCTGAGAAAACACTAATCTGAGCTATGAGCTCGTCGGCTCACCCTGTGCCAGAACTCATAGTCCGGTTACTCTGTTGTCCTCTCTCTTCCTCCCAGAGAGGACACGTATTGTCAGTTCTCGTCAAAAATAAGCATAAGGCCTGTTACTCTCTGGCCACCGGAGAACCAACGAGTGGGATGCAGTTTCTCAGCTCATTACGGAGAAACAGTCTGCCTTATTGGTGTCACAAAGCAACACCTTGGAGAGCTCGCACCACAAACAGCATCATCCTCTCAGAGTGAGCAAAGTATACATTCATTTAAACTTCATATTTATCCAGTTAAGGGGTTTGTAAGGACTTACACGCTTATTTCAACAACTTACATAAACAGAAGGCTTCAACAGCTGCTGACTGGTGCTCTGCTCACAGGTTTCTTGATTATGGCATTTGCTGTTTCTTCAAACAGCTTAAAATGACCTATGTTTAAGTTCTGTAGCAAAGCAGAACGTAACATGATGTTCTGACACTGCTGCAAATAGTCCTAAGAAGGAGGCTTCTTGTCACTTTCTTGTCACACGGTTGTGTTTATATTCAGGGTTTCTCACTAAAACCGTTCGGTGATGCTGCTGCGTCACTCAGCATCTATCTAGCTTAGCTGCAGTTTATGGGTTCAGCTGAGTTTACTGAATGTTCTGACCTGAAAGCTCAGTGAAGCTACATGTACAGCAGGTTTAAGTTGAATCACTCACGGGGATTTCTGGTGGCATTCAGCTTATTTCTACAGGACAAACCATTTTAGTCCGAAGTTTAAACAGCAGCTTCTAAGGATACAACAATGGAGTTTAAAGCTTAATATTTTTACATTAAATATGGATCAAATGAAAAATGAAAAAGGGAAAACCCGACTTCAAATGAATGATAATGTTGCTCCATGTCTGCTTAGTGTGTACACAAACTGTTTGCTAACAAGTTGGCTATATCACTTAAAAGGTGATAATATGTGAGGGTTGTGTTTGCTAACTGTTACTGCTGCCCTTCAAGAGGCCAACGCACATTTAAGAAACACACACATTTATTCCAGAAAGCAAAGTTTTAAACCAGTCTTCAACATTAAACTGCAGCTAAGCTAATGACATAGCAACCACCCAATTTTTTCTTCCCTGCCTTTAACTGAATTCAACATTTCTTGGCACGTTAACCCCACCAAATGTCGATTAGCGGAATACCATGAAACTATCAGAAAAGGGACTGTGCTACCCACTTGCTTGTATAAGTGCATGTCCTCACGTTTATCCTAATAGAGCACAAGATACAAACATGACACATCAATACACTGTGCCATAATACCACTAGTCAAAAACTCCCCAGGGTACCTTTAACTTAAAATTTGTTATAGTGGAAATAATCGAAGGTCTAATCGCTTCCTGTTACAAAATGCTAAAAAAAAAATTCTCTTTTTATGCACCTTTGCACCTTTTGAGCAGATGGTGAGAGGTCAGTTACAGAATAGCTCCCCTGGGAGCTGACAGTGTGGCCCTGCAGTGGAAGTGAGGTGTCTCAATGTGTTCTACATGAATCCACGAGGGTGTTCTTCTTCAACAGTGGCTTTCATTCACCTTTTATTTTCCCCACACAAATCGAGAACATTGAGTTTGCAGCTATTAATTTTGCAGCCGGCGTGTGAAACACACACGTTTTGAACATATAGTACAGAAGATAGACTCCAAGGTCTCAGTGTGGCCTCTAAGGTGCAAGGCAATTTGTGGTGCTTTGACTAGCATAGACAAGCTAAAAAGGTTAATAATGAGGGTAAACAGGTCTGTTTAGTACAGCCTGTTTAGTACAGCCTGTTGTTTTTTTCAATCTGAATACAAGTATGAACTACAGTAGTTGGAATACAGCTGAATGAATCATTTTCACATTAGCAAGACGTGAGCTGTTGGACACAGCATGAGACGGGGGTTGAGAGGTGTCATGTAAGCAGCGTGTGGTAAGCAACGTGTATCCATCTTGAGTGTCAACACTGGATATATTTCAGCCATGCATTTAAAAAGGCAATAGTGTAGAAGCTCAATATGCTGTCACTTTAAGTACTTAATCAATATGTGTGTATCTATTTTATAAGTACAATATATATGGGTGCGTCAATGATAGAATTTCTGTCCCTTAAAGATACATGTATATACTCGTTAAAACAGTATAGTGGTTCATTCAGGCCAGTGAACTGCTCTGAGAGGAATCTGGATGTCTTGGTGATAATTACAGACTTATTGCACCAGCCTTGGTGTCAGGAGCCAACATATTGGTGAGTTCACACCCAAAATTACCCCATTTTCCACCACAAGCAAGCACCAAAAGCCAACTGACTTAGCGTAAAACTGAAAGGACAAGGACGGAGAGACACTGGAACATCCAATAGCAGGCAAAAGTCAACAGTGGCCTAAAAGTCCAATAACGCACGATCCATAAATGGTTTTACATCTTGCTTGCCTGTGGTACCAAAAAGAGAGATGGGGAGGGTTTTGTTAAAATGTATTTATGATAATATAGTGCACCCTTTCAGTCCTTTCTAGCATCTTTATTGGATCCTGGTTGCAGTGAAAACAGGCTTAGCAGAGCAGGCTAACCTTCAAAGGTCCAACTTTTTCCACCGTCTCCTTGGGGAGTCCCAAGTTAGCTGAAAGACCCACCAGCATGTCATGGATCAATATTTGAACAAGTACAAAGGTACCGCCACACTCCGGTACTACATCCGCATTACTGCAGCTGCTTCCACACATGACCGAAACCCCCGAGATACCTGAACTATTACTACCGTTTTCAGAGCGAGAGTCAGGACTTCAGACCTGGAGGTGCTGATCCACATCACATTAAGCCAAACAAAAGACTGCTCCAGTGCACATCAGTGATCACGGTTCATTGAAGCCAAAAGGACGGTGGCATCGGCACAGAGCAGATACCACCCGAATGTCAGCGAACAGTGAACTCTATCCATACCTAAGCTGCACCTTTGAATGTCACAAGGAGAAAGAGGAAAAGACAAGGTGGCCTTAAATAGGCTTTGCCTTCACACCAAGGACACTCAACTCTTACTCAGAGCTTAGAGAGACCACGTGGTGTCCTAGAAGTCCATACTCCCATAGGATATGTTGGGCCGCACAGTCAAAACTTTTTTCCAAATCTACAAAAAAACCCACAAAATTAGCAAATTCTGTGAGGCTCTGATTTTGCGTGAGTGGGTTTAAAAGCTAGCCAGGACTGATTCCATATCGTTTTTGGTAAATATACAGAAAAATAATCTTCAAGTACACTTAAACTTGTCAAGTAAAATGCATCTTAAAATGTATCGTTTTCCTGTCTGCTCTATGAGAAATATGGAAACCAGAGATAAACTGATGATGAATTAGCACAATCACCAGCCAGCAAATCATTTTAACTGTGTACTCAACATCTCTAAAGTACACACAAGCTATGATATAGGCTGTGAGGTTAGACGTTTATTAGGTGGGAGGGCACTGTGTATAGGTGTGTGAGAGTGTGAGTGTGGTAGGGAAATCAATATTTCATCTCATCAGGTGTTTATCTGAAGAGCTGTGCAATAATATCACTGATGGATGGTTAGAGGTGGTTTGGGAGAATGCACATTACACTAACAGGTCAAGGTCTTTCACACATAATGCACACACACATGCAGAGAGTGAAAGAACGAGGGAGGGAGGGAGGGAGGGAGGCAAGGACTGGAAAAATTGACAAACTGAATTTTCCTATTCTTGAGAGGACATCTGAGCCTCATAAAGACAGAAACACACTCACACACACTCTCTCACACATACACATGCATACTGTAATGGCAGTGGGTAACCCTTAGTAATCCCCTGTCTTCTCTGTCTCTCCCAAGCAGCTGTGGCACTCATCCCTAGTGCCTTTGAGTGTGCGTACGTGTGTGTGTGTTTGTGTGTGTGTGTGTGTGTGCGTGTGTGATCCCAGAGGGATTCCACAACAGCATAGCTGACAGTGATGATAGCCGACAGATTATTACTAGCTCTGTGCGCTCATGTACACATATATAGGCTAAAGCAACCCACTGTGTGCCTTTACACTTCAGATATGGAGGGATGCAGACTACCTGGGAGCAGTAAAATCAATTTTAAGCGATTTGTCAGCAGATTTGCCAATATTTCTGATGGTTAAATGCTTTTGAGCAGTTTTAAAAAAAAAAATCACCTGATGGATTGAAATGAAACCGACTCCGACTGTGCTATGATGATAAACAACCTGGGAATCTGTGTGTGTGTGTGTGCATGTGTGTGTGTATGTGTGTAGGAGTGACTGAAGGGATGTGGGTGGAATAAAAAAATGTCAAGCAGTACACACTTGTGTTGACAAGCGCGGTGGGAATGGCAGTGTGTGCAGAATGTGCTTGTGTTCAAGTCTTTGTGCATGTTTGTATGTATGCAGTTCTACATTTCTACATGCATATATACATACTTAACATACTGTACATGTGATAAAACCTAGGCGTTAGTATTGTCATATCCTGCACTGAAGATTACATATAGGGTACAACAACAGCACTATTGTGGCTAAATATATAATTGAGACAATATATATATAATATATACTGAAAATTTGAGAGTGAACCAAAATTTGTATGTTAAAAAAGTCAAGATAATTATGTATTCTATCTATTACACAACACCAAAACTCCATATAAAAATACAACAAAATAAACATAAATAAAAAACTACACTACCAATGCTGCACAGAAAAATTATATAAAACTACAGCATAACCCACTGAAACATAATGCTAATTAATAACCTATACGGCAGTTAAGGGAATCACTAAACATGTCCTCCAAGTTTTGGCTTAGCAAACAGACCATTAGCTAAGCTTTCTGCCCATGCTATGGGAGCCAGTAGGTCAGCCTGCACTGAAAGCCTGTTGAGTACACTTCCATCCAACCAGCAAATCTGTATAAGTGCTCAGGAAATAGGCCGTGACTTGGGAGCCTGAGGGTTCGAAATGTGGGCTTGTGACAGGACGATTGCTGGTCTGAAGCCCCAGAGTGGCAGGTGAAACCTAAGCAGGTGGACAGAATGAATAACACTCTCTGCGGCTTTAAACGCCTTCTGACACGCCTTTGAGCAAGGCAAAACACTGACTGAACTGCTCAGAAAAACAGAACAGCAGGTACAGTATAATATAAGAGCAGCTTGTAAAAGTAAGAGGAATAAATCAAATTGTATACAACAATAACAGCAAGTCTGGCGCAAACACAATAATGTATATTAATGAAAAGTAGAGTTTTGAAAACTGGTAGATAAAGTGTCAAAATCAGTTCGGGTTTTACAGTCAAGTGGTTGGTAATACAGCGCAGCTCCCAGCTGTGATTGTGTGAATGTGTGAAAATATTCTCCCTAAGGCTGCTGCAAGAGCCTGCTAACAAGAACGTGTTAATAAGGGTTAAATAAGAGCTGAAGTTCGAGCTGAAGTTTCACTCCTTTCTTATTCCACTCCTCTCCTGTCTTTGTCACATCTAAGTGTTTGCTAGTGGGAGTGAAGAAGAAAAGAACATGTAATTCCTTCTATTTCGATTGTTTTCTCAGTTTCACAGTGCACAAGGCCCTTGATCAGACAGGAAAAGCTTGCGTATGCATACTCTTAGAATTAGCAAAATTAGGGATTTTTAGGGAAATCCGGTGCACTGTGTTAAAAGAATCCCTATTTTTGTATGCCACATGCATTCTAGACAAATGAAAGGTACGCATGTACAATCCTGAATGCAACAGAGATACAGTATGTGAAAGCTACAGTAGTGAAGCCTTTCGTAGAAAACCCATGTCATAATCTGTATCTGAGATTAAAACTGTGCTATGGGCCTTAATCCTTCCCCGGAGCGCGCACACACACACTGATGAAGCCAGGCACCATAAATCCCACTTAGGCGGCTCTGAAGCACGCTTTAATTGAAAGCATTCCACATATTTAAAAGGTGGCTGTCACACTGCAGACTCGGTAACTGTAAGAGTGTGTGCATGCTGTGGAAGTTTATCTGGGATCAGGAGAATCTGAGAAACAACTGCCTGCTTGTACTGCACTGTGCCAGTACGTGACATGCATGCACGGTTGTGGACATTTTTTTTTTTTTTTTTCTTTTAGCACTCAAGCTACAGCGCTCATGATTGAAATTTAACACATGAAGGTCTAAAGATATACAGTCATCCTTCACCCACAGCATCTCTCTGTCTTTCCTGCCCTGTATTACACTCTTTTTTGACCTTTCCATGACCTCTCTAACTACTTTCCCTCTCGCTCGAGGTCACACATGTTAGCATGTGTGCCAACAGTGAAATGTACCATTAAGAATGTAGCTTCACAAGATTGAGCCTCCCATCATCACCTGACTCCACAGATTAGATGATAGTGAAATTGAGTGCCAGGGTTAAATCAAGTTGTAGGCTGGTTGGGCTTGTTTGTAGCTGGGTGACATGCACCCGAGGCAACGGAGACAGAGCTTGTGAGTAACACCGCTGTATCTTTAAATAAATCAGAAAACCGCTGAGAGCAGAATGGGATTTAATACACAGCGGGTAGGGAACATAATAGAAGTACAACCTGAAACATCAGGATACGGCATCCGGTCTGTCCACTCTGAAATTACATCATAATTTCGAAGGTAGGTCTGTCACACTGGATGCCAGTTAGCAGCATGTGACATCCTTAATAGAGGTGTGACAACTATGATGGGCAAAGATTTCACAGTTATACAAGCAGCAAAAATTGGAGTGAAATATTTTAAATGATATCTTGCAAAATAGCGAATATGTATCTTGTTTTTAAAAGCAGTAAAATAGTATACATGCAGCAAATTTTGCTTAAATTTAACAAAAGTTTTAAGTTCTCATTTATAAAGTGTGTTGTACAGGTCCTGTTCTTCATTTATCACATTACATAAAAAAATCTTGATTCTATATAGAGCTGCCGTGGTTACTGCATTACCACGGTAACACAATCATGTCATGACCGCCGCAGAGTCAAGCCGATCACCACTTCACCGTTGAGTGAGCAGCTTGAGTGATGGGACATTAGTTATTCTGTCAGACTTGACATAAGGAATGACCTGCCTGCCGAATACCAACCAATATTCCTTCTGCAAAGTCAGCCTCTTAATGAAAACACTTAAATAAAGATAGACATTTAGAGTATAGAGGCCAAAAGAGTAGACTACTACAGGAATAAATGCATTTGAAAAGTTTACCATATTGGTCTGAATATAAGAAGGTTTTTTGTTTTATTTTCTGGAAATACGTCTGAAGAAATGTCTTATATTCAGGGTCTAGACAATTGCGTGTTCACAACATGAGATATTCTTTTTCAATGGATAAAGTGGAGTGTTGCTTTATGGGTTGTTTGTAGCCTTAATGTTGCTAGGCTAGTGAATGTCTTAAAGTCTGTTTACAGTAACTGTGTTAGAGTCAGTCAGCACTAAAAGTGTTTTGTTAGTCCGGTTTAACCTGCAGGAGTTTCTGAAGGCTCATGTAACGTGTTTTTCTGTCACGGAGGAAATAAATTCATGACGAGTGAAAACGAGTCTTAAGTGTCTTCAGACGTCTCTACTGCAGAAACGGAATATGTCAAACTGCCAAATACCACTGTGACAGATGATAAGGAGCTCAAAAAGTGGGGGTGGGGGTCATCTTATAATCAGGGTCGCTTACATTTCGCATATTCAGGCCAATATGGCATTAAGGAACCAATTATTTTATAACATCTGAGGTTTAAATTATTTTTTTATGGCAGTCACCACAACAGTTTGAATGGTTTTGCTAATTTGCACAGTAAGGAAAAAATCAATACCACTACAGCTCTAATTCTATTGTCTAATAAGATTCCACAATAATCCCAAAATAAAAAAAAATCATCAATCAATACGTCCCTTTAAATGAATTATATGTTGCCAAGAAAGGAGTGTAGAGTAGCTGAAAAGAAGTGGAAAAGTAGAAAACTTTGACAGATTTAGTGTGATTTCACACATATAACCATCTACTAGCACCACTGACATCGCGCCAGCCAAATTTCTCTTTACAATTCTATAAAAATCTATAAACTCTAATTTGCGCTCAGTTGTCAACAGTTCTCTGTCTTCTGGCTGTGTTGGTAAGTATTTCACGACTGCCAGTGTTCTGTTTCTTCAAAAAACATTTGGTTCTGATCCTTCATTTCTTAATGCAGCTTCTAAACCATTTCCTGAGAAAGACCGTATACAGAAGTGTTAGAAAGTTACTCCAACAAACGTTAGTGTCATGAAGGCCCCCACCAGTGCTCATTGTTAATGCTCCCTGACTTAAAGGATCAATCCGGTTTATTTCAATGTGACATATTTCTCATAAATATGGCCATTGTGGCTCTATGCACCTGTTATAGAAATTCAAGGAAATGAGGACTTGCACAAAACAACGTACATCGGGGAAAGCTGCGTGTGCTTCGTACATCTTTCCAAATAAACATGATTTCTACATGAATCATTTCAAATGCTTGTCTCTGAGTCCGACCGAAAGTGTGATCAAGTGTGGTGAACTATTATTCTCAATTTTAATGCACCCCCAAATCACTTATGTAGCATTACTTCTCATTATATGTCGATGATACCCAGCTGTACTTGTCTGTCAAGCTGTATTAAGCTAATAAACTGTCTTCTGTTCAGAACTGTTTCATATACATTGAGGACTGGATGTTCAGAAATCTGAAAAATAAAGTTGTTTAAGGGGAACTCTGCCGATTTAATACATCAAAGTCTCTTTACAGTTCTTAGTCAGTCGGGGCTGAAGACTACAAGTTGGAAAATTTTAAAAATCTGGAGGTGTTGAGTGAGAAAGAAGTGAGCTTCCCAGAGCTCTGCTTGAGACAGAGAGGATTATACATGTTTTTATCTCTACTTGCTCCGTTTACCTAACTAAACCACAAAGACTTAACATGATCCTTGTACTGTGAACGTTGTAGGGATGCTTTAGATTATACATTATACTATATATTTCCAGTGTTTTAGGATGTCTACATCGGTTTCTTGTTTAATAATTGATTCCAAGGTTTTGCTGATTATCCTTACAACTTTGCAGGGCCTGGCCCCAAGTTATCTTTTCAGATAGATTATGATTCTGCGCACAGCATGAGATCCTGAGGCAGAACCCTGCTGACTATCTTTAGGTCAAAGGTTAAAGGTATACTATGCAGGAATTGTCGGTTGGTGTTTGTAAACACACAACAGTTGGCCCCTCCTCACTGTCTCAACCAGCAAGAGAGAGAGAGAGAGAGAGAGAGAGAGAGAGAGAGAGAGAGAGCAGCGGGAGAGCTGGCGAGAACAAAGCCATGAATCAGATAAATAAAACATTATTATCTGATTGTTTCATGGTGGTTACGTTCTAAAGCACAAATAACCACACACCCAAAGCTCCGCACAACCCTGCAGGAAGGTGCCACATTGATGGATTTGGTGTGAATGCAGAGCTTCATCTTGTCCGATGTGGCCTCTCTGCCCTGCATGTGTGTAGCTCAGCGCCACCCTCGGTCAAACAGACACACAGACCTGCAGCTCTTTATATATCCATGACACAAAGACAGAGAGCAGAGCGGAGCAGAGGAGAGACGGAGACAGTGATGTAACCTGGTCACGACACTACGAGTCCTGACCTCACACCCTGCACACTGTGATTGGCTGGGGGCTACATACCCACTGTCCAAAGGTTGATACCAAGAAACATCCCGAACACAGTAAAATAATAAGAAAATACAGAGCCTCTGTAGATCCATATATGGCCACACGGTCATAAGTGATGATTGAGAGGGATTACTTTTGTATGAGTCTATACATTGTTTTTTAGGAAAATGTAATGTAAATGTAAAGCCTTTTTTTTTTTTTTTTTTTTTTTTTAACTTTGCTTATTTTTGTTTATTTATATTCATCTTCAATATTGTTGGATTTGCGGTTATTTTATTTTCTTTGGCTAATCTGTGTGTTCGCTGTCTGAATTAATTTGTTGCAAATTGTAACTTTGTTTTGAAAAGTTCTACATTCGTTATTTATATATTATATGGAGACAGCAACGTCACAGAACCAAACAAGTTTTTCTGCAAAGATTTAGTGGATACTGGGCAATAGATGATTCTGCTGTTTACCTGCTGTGACGGCATATGTGAAATGTCACAGCACAGGAAGAGGCCAGGCATAATTTAAATAAAAGAAGTTCATACCTGGTTGCCCGTTGATACCTTAAGATGATAATGCACAGATATAATTGCCCTTCAGGATGAAATCAGCAGAGGGACAATCAGCCCTGACATCCATTTCACAAGAAATGGATGTCGACTCAAGCAGGGCACTCTCTGTACATTAAAAAAAACATTCTGATTAATATTATTTACACAAATATGGAAAGAATGCATGTAATTTCTTTATTTACCACATTTTTAAAGTGACACTAAATCTTCAGGGAACACTACAGTGTTTTATGTGGGTTAAAGAAAGTTAAACTTTGTGTGAGTGTACAAATGTGTGATCATATCTTAATAATTTGGCTCTTCTTAAGAAATAGAGAATATTTGCAAATTCCATATTTTTTTCCAAAAAGGTCTACAAAAATAGCTTCAGTTGTACAGCTACAAAGTGAGCGACACATCTAATCTATAGCCCCTTTTACACAGACTGTTTAAGACGGTAATGTTGCGCCATTATTCCGCCTCACCATTGTGTGTAAAAGATAGAAACACAGAATAGGGTGTCACTGTTGTTCCGCCATTAAGCCGGCAACAAAGGTAGTCACATTGTCGGATTGACGTCTGTGTAAAAGGCACAGCCAGCGTTGCAGGACTACAGATACTCGATGCTGTTGTGTTAAATGAGTGAATAAAAGGAATTAATCCTATTTACTGCTTTCAATTTAGGTTTTCTACAAAAATAAAATAGTGCTGCGCTTGCTAAATCTGTGAGAAAACAGTTTGACAGCACTGCATTGCTGTAATGTTTAAACAATAAAACTCAAATTAAACTTCTGCTTCTTACTTTGTACCCTCCTCTGTGCTCAAACTCCTATCGTTCTGTCAAGACAGATGTCTGAACAATCACACAGGAGGGAATTATCAACAATTTGTGCTCTAATTAACTCTGACTTTGGCAGTTTTGATAGTTGGAACATTTTGCTTTTACTGCTGCAACTCAAAATGAGGAAACCAGTCTATTAATTAAATCACTTTACTTATAAAATCAATTATAGAAACACAAGTCGGGAAAAAGAAAAAATACTTTTCAAGGTCAAGTTGAGCATAAACCCAACAATAGAGAGAGCTTAATTGATTTTCTACCATGTGCCTCTGCTTGTACTCTTTGAAAAAAATCACAACCTGTTCTCAGATAAGTAGAGAATAGTTAGAAATGTCTCTGAGGTTCACCAAACCCACTGTGATCTCCGATTACGGCAGAATGCCCAGTGCATAGCAGGATCCACAAATTTGGCACTGGTTAAAGTGAAGCTCCCTTGCTCAAAAAATGTCAGATGGAGAGGAATGGAGCCAGACGAAAAAACAGATAGCAAATAGTCATTTTAGCACCAGGCACGCAACCAAGATGCCTGAGCTGACAAAGGTTTGTTTTTCACATAATTTTAAGGTTCAGTGATTGCAATGACAGTCATTACTGCGAGGAATTCGACCTTGTGCATTCTCGACGATGGTACATTAAATTAATTTTGGGAACATGACTGTCTGTCTTACATGGGGTGGAAGAATATATTAGCATTATAATATATCAATAAAAGTACGGTAAAGTGTGTAATTTTCATCAATAATCTGTGCATTTCTCACATTGTGTATGTGCACTGGAGCGTACCGAATATTTCATATAAGCAGTGGAACAAGCTCACGCATGTTTGTCACAAATTGACTGGAGAAGGTGTGATTGAAAAGAAACAAACATCTTAACTTAATAACCTGACAAAACGAAGGAAAAAGCTAATAGGCCATAGCAGGGGTACAATTTAAAAGATGACAACTTTATAGTGTTTATTAGTGTGATTGCTGCCACTCATCTATGGGAGTGTACAAAGGTTTATGATTGTATATAAAGACATCTAAATCTCAAATACTACACTCGCTAAGGAAATCATACTGTCCCCTGGTCAGATGCTCAACATGTTCAGACAAGTTACCTAGAGTGCCACTATGCAGCCTTTGGGTTTTGGCTAATAACTGATGAGCTGTAAGGTGTAGAAGAAGAAAAAACATCTCTGTATATGAGTTTCCCAGGGTTTCTGTTTGTTTGTTTTTTGCATATTCCTCTACATATTTCAAAGAATTTTCACCCAACTTGGCACATACCATATTTGCATAAGCCAACCATCACTTAAATAACATAAAATGCAATAATCTTTGGATGCACTCTGCAATTGCAATGATTTAATGATTGTAGGGTTAGGGTATTTAGTGATGATATGATTTCATACTATTTTACATACCACTTCACCTTGTAATGAATACAGTGTTGTGATCATTACACCGATTTACTTCTGCACATTTCATCATTGTACAACAGTATAATATCTCTAACATAATTTCATGTTCATGGCTGTAATCACCCTATCAGCTTTCAGCATTGGTTTGACAAAGTCAAGAATGCTCAAATGTTTTGAGTATTTGTAACAAGAATCAAGGGTCTAAGGGTAGAGGGTATCATATAAAGCCTCTGAAGCAAAGTTGTGATTTGTGACTTTATAATAAAACAGACATGAGATAACTAGAGATCTTGAAATATTTTGTAAAAGTTTCAACCCTTTCAACAGACAATATTCGATGAGTTTTTGTCATCCTCGCTGTCTACAATATCAGCACATACCAACTATAATATGTGTAAGGTTGGGGAAAGATTGCAATTATGGCAAATAAAATATGGTGAAAGGATAAGGCTGTTGATTTCCTATAGTTTTCTTATTGTTAACAACCTCATGTGCAGAGCCAAACCAACAATGTTCTGACAATCAGTTCTACTTACAAGACCTCCGTTGTTGTCCAGAAACTATTTAGAACACATCAATGTGTCATGATCCCAGCCTAGCCGTGTCTTCCTGGTGTTTTTCCTCTGCCTCCCTGTCTGTCTCTGTGTGTGGGGTGGACATGTCTGTTCTCTGTCTCTCTCTCCCTCCACACCTGCTGCTCATTCTGGCATCAGCTTACCTGCCTGTCATCAAGCCATCACCACTCCACTACAAGGAGACTGCACAGACAGCCAGTCTCTGCCAGATCGTCATACCATTCACGGTTTGTTGCACACTTCTAGTTTTGTTTCAGTTAATTTCTCTGCCTGCAAGATCATTTCATTGCCAGCCTGCCTGACTAGTCTGCTAGTTAGTTAGTTTGTTGGCACACCTGCAGCTTGCCTTACACCTGTTCTCCCTGTCTTCAGGATTACCTGCCTGTTTGCGCGCCTCGTCTGCCTGCCAAGCCCGCCAAGTCAGCTCTCATCCTCAGGATTCCCTCTGCCAAACCTTTTCCCAGATTCCTCCTGCTCACCTCAGCCCTAACACCAGCCAGTCTCCATCTCCCTATCTCTGCCTGCTCAAGCAAATAAAGACTTTCTGGTGTCATGTTCCTTCACCACAAAGAGTTTTGGGGATGTTCATTTGTTTAGAAACGGCTCCAAAGACTAACAGTGATCATGTCAGAAGTTCTCTGAGAAATTTACAATGTAATACAAAGTCAAGAGGTTGTTATGAGTTCCACACGAAGTCGCCTTATAAGGAAGCTCTCCAGAGACTGAAAATGTAATCGCTGTTATAGTCTTAGTCTTTAAGCTTCTTCTAAACAAACTAACGTGACCGTAATCTTCATGGTGAAGGAGTTACAAGGTGCTGTACAATGCAAACAATTGAGAGAAAAATAAAATAGAATAAAAAAAAATTAAAAGATAGATAAACAAATAAAGAGTTTAACAACACATAATGTCAATATAAAAACAATAAAACCATAAAAACAACACAGAAGTCAGATACAACGATAAAAACAGTGAAAGCAACACGGAGAGCAATCACACATTACGAGATAAAGTGCTTACAAAAAAGGTGAGTTTTTAAGAGCTTCTTAAAACTATTGACTGACTGCATTTTTTATTACTAGGGGAAGATGGTTCCAGAGGGAGGGGGCCACAACCGTGAAAGCACGGTCACCCTTGGTCTTAAGCCTAGATTTTGGGACAGCCAGAAGGCCTTGGTCAGTAGACCTCAGTGATCTTGCTGTGGCCAGAGGACACATATATATAGTGGGGCCAGCCCGTGTACTGTTTTGTGGGTAATTAAAAGAATTTTAAAATCAATTCTGCATTCTATTGGTTACCAATGTAGGTTGGCCAACACTGGTGTGATGTGTGCCCTACATTGTGTATTAGTTAGCAGTCCAGCAGCCACGTTTTGGACCAACTGGAGCAGAGACACAGAGGAGGATAAAGATAAGTCAGGCTTTGGATACACACACAGTACTTGAAAGTAGGATCAATTCATTATTGGTTTGGTTCTGCATATTTGATGTTAATAAGAAAAATATAGGCAATCACCTACATTATCTTTTTAAGGTATGATTAGGTTTATTATGCAGGTAAAACAGTTTAAACATTGCTTATGGTTGGGGGAAGAAAGTTTGGGAGCAATTGGTCACCAGGAGTACTGTGGTTATACCTTGAATATTCAACTTTTGATGGACTGAAATGTCTTTCTGTTATTTTACCTGTAAATATGCAATCAAGATTTGTCTGCTTATGTTGAGGAGCTTAATCAATCTTGTCAACATGTAGGGCAGCAGCTGGAAGCAGGAACATCTGGCAGCAATCACATGCATTTTTTCTGGAAAATGCACATTCTGTTGTTACACTTCCACCAATTAAAAAAAAAAAAAAAAAAGCTTAACACAGAACGGTTTAAGGCGGAATCAAATATGGAGCAGCAACACACATACTCTGACAAATTCAAACATCTGCAACAAAAACTACAGTTGTAAAGACTGGACTGTAAGGAGAGTAAATGCAACAACAGTATAAACTCTGGAGTGCATCCAGTTTAATTGATTCCTCAGATCCCATGGTGTCTGTTAAGCAGTAAGATTTAGGTGCACAGTGGAATGTAATTATATACAGTGAGTGTTAAGAAGACCTAGCAGGATAAACAGCCTGGAATAATTGTTGGGTATTCTTTAACTGGAAGGACATCACAAGGCAAGCAGAATGATTTTGAGTTTTATTCAGCTGTTAGGACAACTGATAACAAAACCGAGAAAAAATATTGCAAAATTACTGACTGCTCTCTTCTCTCCCTGTTTTTAATGACTTTTCTGTATATAGCTAAATGAGTTGCTGTGGTCTTGACCAGATCTCCCTTGAAAGCGATCCCAATCTCAAAGGAACTAACCTGCATACACTGAAATCAAATGAGAATGAAGACAGATTTTTAAAAAGTAACAGGGTTGTAGTACTACAAACACTCACTGGGAATACTTTGGCTACAATGGGCTTTTCTAGCTCAGTAATTGGAAAGATTGCTTAGAGCCTGTAAAGCCTACTTCGCTGTGTTTGTGCTGTGGTTACCAAGCTAATTAGCGGTAAATAAGCAGCTAGTAACTACCTTTCTGATTCTGTTATGTTGTTTCGTGTCTTACATAAAAAAAACGCTTTTCCTACAGCACTCATGCATTGGTAACTGTTGTTGAAAGCAATACTTCCCTCTTTGCTCTTCACTGGAGCGATGTGAGGCCTTAAGTGATGGTGACTCTCTGGGGTATTATTGTGAACATGTGTGAGTGCTAAAGTCATATAGCTGAACAGTGTATGGAGTCAAGATCAGTTACTGAGGGTTGGCTTTAATTGAAAGAACTCCACCGATGTTCAGACCACTTAGTGTTTCTAATTATCTTACACTGCAATGGCACTAAAAGAAGTCTTTTCACACAAAGTGTGATGTAAGAGCAGTATGTCTTCTTACTATCCTTCCTGTCTTCTGAAAGGATTAACCCTGCCGGTGTTGCAGGCTTTGTGCCAAGAATGCAGGTTCAAGTCTCTCTAATGACCCTAAGTAAAAGGAACTATCAATGATATTACAGAAACATGACAATGATACTGTGGCATTGGAGAACAAAAACACTGTACATTATAATTAGTGTACTCACTTTCAACAGTGAATACTCTTAAACTCTTATTTATATTCTCCTTCTCCTCAACTGACATTTCAACTCCTTCAATCTCTCTTCAATTGATATTTCAACTCCTTTCATCTTTCCTCAACTGACATTTCAACTGCTTTCATCTTTCTCTTCAACTGACATTTCAACTGCTTTCATCTCTTTCTCTTCTGCTGACATAAATGACAATACAACTGTTTTCATCTCTTACTGTTCACTTCTTTACCTTTGAATAACAACAAAAAAACATCTTCAGCTCTTCCAACTCTCACCACTTCCACTATTCGTACACAATTTACTTCAACTGCTTTCAATGCCCACACTCCATCCAACACTTTGACATCATTTTTCAGCTTATACACTTGAACTTGCACTAATTTCCACTTCAACTGACACTTCCACAGGCTGAGACAACGAACATTTGGATCCCATTTAGAAATAAATACCCTACAGGTTTTTATATTGATTTAAATCGATGTCAGATCTCTCAGTTACCTTTAGCTGGCTGTATACTGACTGCCACTTAAGTATCTGCTGACACTATGATGTTTTGAATGCTTTGCAGGTGCAAAGACTTGCAAACTAGATGAATTTTAAGTCAGCTTGCCTGTATGCTGCTTTTATCCTCTATCTCTGCCTTTATTATTTCATTGGTGCTTAACTATTGGTAAAGAGCTTTGTAAACATTGTTTTTAATAATACTATATTAAAAAACTTTATTTTTTAAAGTACTTTATGTTAAAAGTATGCATTTCTGTGTGTGATGTGGGTTCACCTTGACTTCATCTCCACTGGATCCCTCCCACTGCTTCCCTGTCGCCCTCTTAACCATCTTAATGAAACGTTGAAAAGATAGCATAAGGCCCACTCTGAATCACAATCACTTCATTTGCCACGTAGAGGAAATAGATACCAAATTGTCTCGGGGCAAAAGGTGCAGATATCTTGACAAATCTGAAATTTCACAAGAGTACTGACACATACGATGCGAGGAGAACAGGAAATTCTCTAATAAGGTAGCAGGAACGACTGCACATGCCCACAAGCAGCAGTGATTTGGGTCTTGACCCTGACATCTCGTAAATCTCCAACTTAAATAGAAACTCAGGAAGAAAACACATTCACAGAAAAATAGCTCCAATTTCCTTCTCTGGGAATGGCTTTTGATAAAGATGCATACATGAGATCAAGAAATGCAGATGGCTTAATAAACATTTTCTTATCTGTGACCATGAGGGACAGAGTGGTGAACATTCAGACATATTAAATAACTTGAATGAGGTACTAAGAAACATTTTCTCCAGCAAGTGATACGGCCTTGAAAGCTACTAGATCTGTAGCCACCCTCGACTCAGACGCTGCTTTTAACCAGGCTCCAGAAATACCCAGTCCAAGGTAAGGCCTGCCCACTCTCCTTGACAAAAAAGGATTTTATTTGCTGTTTGTTTTTTTCCCCATCAAAAATAAACATTTGTATTTCCATCC